>NW_007579724.1:22239-99760 GCF_000690725.1 Stegastes partitus
GCCCCGCCCACCCACCCCGTCTGATTTGCATAATGAGCGCGGCCCTGGCCAATAGGAGAGCGGGACGGCTGAGGGCCCCACAGGGCAGAGTAAGAACGCAAACATTTGTGTTGAGTGGAAAGCTTGGGACATTTAAATGATGCAAAGGCAGCATTTGTGCTTCTTTCACAGCGTCAGGTCCTTTAGTTTTGTCTTGGCAGCAACACCGGATTGAGTGTTGGTTTTGGGCATGATTGTTGTTTTTATATTGTAACTGATGCTCTATTTAATTTGGGATTTTAATCAACAATAAATACACTTTCAAATCACAATTTAAAGAATTTTGGGTTTGATTTATAATTTCACTTTAGTTAATTAAGAGCCCTGTCCTCCTAACGCTTAATCTGCTGGGGTGTGCCCATGTTTTCTGTCCTCAGAGGTAAATAATTGTATTTATCTGGCATACTGGGCGTAAAAAAAAAAAAAAAAAGTCCCAGTCAGATGTTTAGAAAGAAAACCAGCAGGGCTTTAAGTCCCGAGGACCAGTCATGAAAGGCACTGCTGTGAAGCCTTGTAGAAATGATCTTTACAGCAGCGGTTCTCAATCCTGGTCCTCAGGACCCAGGTCCCTGCTGGTTTTCATTCTAACCATCTAACAGGGACTATTTTACACCTGGGACGCCAGGTGAATGCTATTAACTATCTGGGAGGGTAGAAAACCAGCAGAGCTGCGATACATGAGGACTGAGAAAACACTGATCTGGTCCTGTGCTCAACCCGTCTGATGTGCTCGTGTTACCAAAGCACCAAATAGCGCATGCTTTAAAATACTTCAGTTTGGAGTTGTTTTTGTTCCAAATGGATTCACAGGTAAAGTATTCTCGGAATTATTTGTGACTAAAAGATACAACAAAATAACTCAGCAGCACTGACAGGGTCTGCAATAGAGATGACAAAAAAAACAAACAGAAAAAATCAGGGTTATGAAACAAAGAGAGCCCCATGTCTGCCCCCACAGGGAAATCCGGAAAAGTCAGAGTGCAAGGTCAGCAAATGGACAATGACCCTGGAGGTTTTGAGATTTTGTCCAGACTGAGCATCAGATTTAATGTGCTGCCCAAGGACACTTCAGCAGCAGAGACTGTTGCGAACACAAATCCTCTTGTTCAGACGGGATGTCACCCAAATAAGAACTACATGCAAAGTGAAAATATAGACATGTTTTAAAAGCATCAATAAACTGTTGAACACTCAGAAAATGATTTAGCACCTACCATCAGGGATTATCATCCTCTTAACATATGCTGCAAGTCTTTATATGTTTTGATCTTTCAACATGTTTTATGTTTTTCTCCAACATAACAGTAGGGATTTTGCAAGCTCACTGGTACTTTTCATATTCTACACGTTGTTTTTTGTTGTTTTTTTTCCAGTGGTTTGAAACCTCAGCTGCTTTTGTTTTAAAGGCCGGTTGGAAAGAACATGGTAGCTTTGTCAGGCGCTGGGATCATAGGCGTATTTGGGTGAATAATTAAAAAGATTGCAGCTTGCTAGCGCGCAACACACAGCAACCTTTGGAGTATTGGTCTATTAAAAAACAAAACATGCTTCTCTTTCTTTCGCTACATGCAGACAACATGAAGAGATGGGGGGTAAAAAAAAAAGACGAACAGAACCAACCGGTGTAGTCTGAAACGATGTCAGCTCAAACCTCTGGATTTAGAGCTGCCGTGTGTCACTGTCCGTGGTGCTGAACCAACGCTGCCATTCATAGACCGTGAAATAGATTGTTGGAGCTACAATTTTAACAGTACATGTTTGCACTACAAATTCCCCATGTCTTATATCTATCTGCTGTGCACATTTCCCAACCTTCCTGTCCTTTTCCCTCTCACACAGGGGATGATGAATTCAACGCCACTCTTCACAACAGTTTGTGTTATTCATGCAAGGGAGCACGTGCGCTGGCAGTGTTTTATAACTTGCACAGTGTATTCTGTACACACAAAGGTCTAATTAATGCAGATGGGAATGCAACATCGATACAAGGCCAGTCCGGCTCGTTCTGATATGAGTAATTACGCTTGATATGAAGGCATTTATGTGGATCATATCACTTATCAATAATCAATTGTATGCGGCAAGTTTGTTATAAAAATTGTTAATAAGGGCTGCATGCTAGTGCAGTAATTAGATCTGCCCTGCTCAAGTGTCTTTGAGCAAAAAAATAAATAACAAAGCCTCTGACACCCCAAGAGGTGTTGCTCTGTACGTGTTGCCTGACCTCTGATCCTCTTGTGGAATTCAGCAAATGGAGAAAAAAAAAAAAGAGAAAAACACGTCTTCTGGGATCAGTATAGGATCACAAAAAACTGCATGTCTACTGAAGTGCATTCACTAGACATGCTTAACCTCTGTTAGGTCAGAATTAATTGGGTAGTAAAAAAAAAAAATGTAATTAAACAGTAATGATTAGTTTGTTCTGTTGCTTCGACTAATTAGTAGAATGAAGATGCCTCACAATGATGTATATTTTAAGCACCATATCTATCTATCTATCTATCTATCTATCTATCTATCTATCTATCTATCTATCTATCTATCTATCTATCTATCTATCTATCTATCTATCTATCTATCTGATGTCAGATATCATTGTATATGTGGCAGTAAGGAGTCCGTTAATTATCAGCAGGCAAATGAACTACTTCTGTGCTATTTTATATCTAATGATATTGCATTTACACTAATTAAAAACGTCTCTGTCATGCAAAATGAAACAAAAGCAGCATCTCCCACGAGCCGGTAATTGAACTGACCGCGCGCTTTCTCCCATGGCACCGATGCAAATTTGACATTTGAATGCCTTTTCAGTCAGTTACTTAGTGTTTATGTTATCAGAGTTACAGTCTTATCTATCATAAATAGACAACTGGGTGGCCACCTTCAAAAAAAAAAAAAAAAATCACATTACCGTATGATAAGCGCCCGCATTTGTCGGGGGTCGCCCCAGTGGGAAGTGTCACAGTGTACCCAGTGAACTTTTTTGGTCACTAGGTAGTAGAGAAGTCAGCTTTGATGGATTATGTGCTGTTTGCTTTGCAGGCTTTTGTGTGTGTGTGTGTGTGTTCACTCCTGATGTCTGTCAGAGTGAACGGTCTTTGGGGATAGTGGTATTCCGAGAGCAACACTAACATCTGGCACCGCATTCTCTTTGTTATGAATATTTATATATTTCCCATTTAATCGCATCTTTGTAGACCATCTCAGAAAAAATCACGCAGGGCTTTTTTTGCTCTGAATGGCGATCAAAAACACAACGGGTCTCCCTTGTCAATACCATCAGGGCCATTGTTTCCCAGAAAGACATAGCTAATTTAGCTTCAGTGCTGCTTATTGGCTTTGTGATTTTTGTTTCCTTGTTTTTGTCATTTCTCTGCGGGATAGTTTGACTGCACAGCTGTGGAGACTTGGAAACTGCCTGGCAGGAGGAAATGCAGGTACTGCATGATCTCTTCAATTATGCCTGTGTGTAAGCATCCTCTTTGTTCGAACACAGGCAAGCGTATCAGAGAGGTTGACAGGGTTCTTCTTCTTGTCTGTGCCAAGCTCAGCACCTGGATGGTTGCACAGGGCACCTCTGCCGATTGCTCTTCTTTCAGACAAAAGAGCAGTCAGAATAGTTCCAGCTGTGTTGGTGAAGTGGGGATGAACTTGCTAGAAGAACGACACAGAGGAAAAAGAAATCCCTCAAGGATCTTGCACTCCGAGAGACGCATCTCACTCAAATTATTTTCTTATTAAACAGCATTTTCCCATTAGCAAGGAGTGAGGATTTTTTTTTCACCCCCTCACCAGGCTAACTAGAATTGGAATCGAGGGGGGTTTGAACATTGTAAACGTGTCAGCAAAATAATTTCCAGACTAATGCAAAACATATTTACCCTGAGTATTTCACATAGTACAACTGCTATTTTCCAGACCTGAGTGAGTGCCATTTCTGTTTTTATTACCCAAATTATTCACACCACTGTCAAGGTGACTTGTTGGAATGTCACAGGCACACCACTTGAAACAGCTACCAAAAATATAGTCCCTTGAAGGAGCCAAATCAGTGACATAAGTCATGCATTGTGCATAACAGCTTGGTGTCATGCACAATTCCTTTATACTGTGTGTTCATTATCCCATTAAACTGGATATATGGAGTGGGCCAGGTGGAACGTAGTCATGCATGAACATTTTTCACTGTCTGTTTTGTAGAGTGAGTCCAAAAGGAGAGCAACCATTGATATTCATGGCACAACCAGTATGAGGTGTGACAGTATTTTTTGTGAATCTGTGAGTGTATATGGTAATACCAGAGCAGCCTCAGACCTCAACTGCAGTCTGTGCCTGAGGGAGGGGTACACTGTTCCCCCCACACAGGCTCTGCAAGATAAAGAACCACTCACTCAGAAGCCATAATTTTCTCTTAAAACACAATTTCTTGCCAGTTCATTTTCTTTCCGTGCTGTAGGGGAAATGCAGGAGTGATTGTTGGTCTAGCCTGAACAATGTTTTTGCTAAATTAAGTTTTGCTCATTTTATTTTGAAAAGGTGAATTACATGTCTATTTTCGCTTAATGGGTGGTGTGTGTCGTCTGTGCTGCTGTTGATGTACTGGGGAATGATAAGCAGGCGTCTCGCTGCATGTTTAAGTTCACTGGTGACGCAAGGTAGGGAATAAATGAGAGGAAAACAAATAAGAGGTCAGGGAGACCATGGTGAGTCATCTGCTTTCTGGCAACTAATGAATCCCACAATGCTCTGTGCAGGCCTCCCCTGAGTAGATTCACATGGGTTCTACTTCCACTGCTGCTGCATATAAATGCCGCATTTTGCTTTGTATTAGGTATTCACTGTGAATCACTATGTATGTATATTATATGTGGGCAGTGGGTGTCCCTCAACATCTACTAGCAGAAGTGCTGGAAAGTTTAGCCAGCAGTCGACTTGAGGTCAGAGAGGTCATTTTATCATCTTGTAAAAATAAATAGAAAAGAAAAACTTGGTACTCAAGTAGTGGCTGCAAGTTGCTGCAAACACTGCTAAATATTGCTGATTTGATGGAAAACTGCAATGCATCTATGCAGCTCACTAGTACTCTGCACGTGTGCTGTGTGTGTGTGTGATAGTGTGCTGTTCAGGGGTACATACGTGCACGCTCACCCTCTCCTCTCACTCTCCTTCCCTCAGGCTGCTGTTGCAAAAACTGATGTCACTTTTCTGTCAACCTAGATTCCTCTGATATGGATTAAAAAGCACCTACGGCTGTTTGAGCACATTATCTGCAGCAGAAGTTCATAAAACTTTTAAAAGTAATGTTATACACATAAAGTTAGTGAGGGTTTTTTTTTTAATGGTATTTAAACAAACATTTTTTTTTTCTCCCCATTTATCTCTAAAATAGTCATTAGCTCCTGTGGAAGTTGCAATAATGTGTCAGGGGTTTATTATATCATTGTGGTGTAGCCTTTTGATGTAAAATGTATCAAAGCTGTTTTCGAAACCTCTCAGAACTGGTATTGTTTCATGGCCTTACTTTGATAAGTTGACCCAGTTGTTTTATCTTGCAAATGTGAAAAAGTTGAACACAATGCGCCGATGCAAAATAGCGCTTGCGTGCACAGAAAAGGAACGCCTGCCTCAGTACAAGAGAGAAAGTTGCAGGACCCACAAGGCTGCAGCTTCTGGTTTGTGCCGTCGAGCTTTAATGCTACAAGATGGGCGAGAGTAGCAGACTGGAGGGTTGAGGGGATGAGGTCAAGGAATGATGGGATCTGTAGGTGATGAGACTCAGGATGTGGACAACATCTCAGCTTGAAGTCTTCAGGTTACCCCTGAGGTTACCGAGGGGAGAGAATTTGAAACAAGACTCAAGAAAAGGCAGAGGGAAGGAACAATTGGCAAGAACTTTGAAAATCAGCGGCCCGGTCAGTGCTCCTTAACTTGCATTAAATAATAGCTCGGTATTGTGGGAAATATACTGATTTGCTCTGTTGGAGAGAGTCATATGAGAACAAAAAATATGAGACCATGGAATATGAAGCAGCAGATTAGCTTAGTTTAGCATAAATTCTGGATAGAGGAGGGGAGGGGGGAGAACCAGCCATCCTGAATCTTTCCAAAGGTAACAAAATGTGCAGCACCAGCTCTCTAATTAACACAATATATCTCATGTTTAATGTTTAATCGCTACAGAAACCAGAAAGTGTAAAAACAACATGTTGGGGTTTTACAGGGCTATGCATCAGGCTATTTTTTAAACTGCAATTTGTCATTTTTCCATTAACAAACGAGATACCGCGGGTTAATTAGCGAGCTTTTTAGGCGCTGGTCGGCAGATTTTAACTTCAGACTGAGCCAGGCTATAATTTTTTTTCCTCACAGTTTCTAGCTTTTGTGCTAAGCTAAGCTAACTGGGTGCTGACTACAGCTATGTATGCACCATGCAAACATTAAAGTGGTATTTGTCTTCTCGTCGAACTCTTCTGCGGCAAGAAAGTGAGTAAACAAATTGCTCAGAAATGTCACTTTTCCTTTTTTTTGGGTCTTAAATTAATTTTGAAGATGCAAGACTTGCCAGTTACAGTCAGCATTGCCCTGCAAGGTTTAGATACCAGGTTAAAGAACAATATCACTTCCACACAGTGCTGTTGATAGTGGCCTTTATGAACAGTATCCTGTCCAAAAATGGCACACAATACTTTAAATCATGTCCGTGATTTTAAAAACCTGATAAGCCCTGCATCAGAATAAATGCATCACCGTGGACCAGTCATGGATCACTGAGGATTATTTTTGGAGGACGCAGGAAACTAAAGAGCTGTCTTGAACGGTTCAGAAAAAGCCCCATTCGTCCAAAAAAAAAGTTTCTTTATTCACTGAGTCAGTAAATGTACTGTGGATATTTGTGCAGATATGAATCAGCAACTCATTCACTCGTGAAACAAAGACTACAATGACTAGGCGGAAAACTAGTGCCAAAGGAGGTGCTGCAGTGTATAGACAGACTTTGCATATGAATGTTGATGCCTGTTAGTACGATATGGAACAGACCAACTCAAATGTCTAGTAGTACCTATAACCGTGCAGTGAATGACCTTTATTTGAGTGAATAGACACCTGAAGATTAAAAAATTTATTTTTTCTTTTATAGACCAGGCAAAGACAACATAATGACTGCAGACTATAAAAGTTATTGTTATTTCAACAGCTTGCAAAGAGAAGACTTTTCAAAGCTGTAGTCATGAGTGCCTTTAAAATAAACACCCCTCTGAGCTTGTCATTACCAACAATAACATCAGCACAATGTCATCAGTGTCTGAAAAACATCAGAGCGAAATTGCTGTTTCAATTTGCTGTAGCATGCTTTGACAGATGTTTTTGTATATATAAAATTAGAGCAGACTCAAATGTTGATGTACCGCAGTGTCCTTGGATTTCACATCAGAATTTTTTAATACCGAGCTCAGGAAGGGCCACGGGAAGCATGGAAACCATTAACATTATGGAAATTAGTATCAGTTATCTGTTCATAATCATCATGACACAATAAAAAAAATCTAATTGTGAGGAAGCATGATTGAAAGATTAGCTTAGTAAAATGCCAATAAAGAGTCTGCCCTCGTGCTTTAATGGTAAAAAAAAAAAGTAATGTCCCCACTCGCAGCAGCATTTTTTTTCTTCAGCTGTGTAGAAGACCCAGACTGTAAATAAACGTACAGGGATTTGTCTTAGTGACATTGGTGCAGAGACATTGACGACTCGCAGAGATTCACAGTGCATACTGACGACAACAATGGCACAAGGACGGCTGAACTTTATGCACTGCACAATGCAAAACACCATGAAATATGTGCCACGGAGAGCAGAACACGCATTCCTCTGTGTATTTCATTGGCATATATTAAATAAAGAGCAGAAATTCAGTGAAAGAGAATACAATACGTTAATTATTTGGGTGTTTCTTGGTCAACAACAGCACTCCTTTAGCTTGAGATACTCCGAGGTCGCCCACATCTGTTAAGTCGCTTCATTAGCACTGATGATGAGACCAGTGTGCAGTTGGGGAAGTTGGACCATCATGCTTAGTCAGTGGTTGTGCAAAGTCAACACAAAGTCAACACAAAGGCAGGACTGTCACATAGACACGTACTCAGAAGGAGGTAGGTATTGAAGAGTATGTGTTAATCTGAGGTAAACAAGTTTTAATTTCATTTATTAGCTACTATTAGGTGGGGATAAGCTTTGATAATTAACTTAATCTATACATCCCGCTGACTTAAGTGTCCCTATACTAATAAACATTAAATACATTCATGGTCTTTATGGTCATTTTGTGTCTCCTTGTGGTCATCTAATATCCCTCCATAGCTGCTTTGTGTCTCCTTTTGGTTCGTCTCTTTGGTCATTTTCTGTCCCTTTGTAGCCATCATGTGTCCCTTTGTGGTCCTTTTGGGATCATTGTTCATCTCCTTATGGTCATTTTGCTTCTCTTTTTGTTCATTTTGTGTCCCTTTATAGTCATTTTTTTGACTCTTTGTTGTTATTTTGTATGTTTTTGGTTGTTTTGCATCTCTTTGTTGTCGTATTGCATTACCTTGCGGTCATTATGCATCGCTGCAACTGTGCCTGTGCTGACCCCCAACACCTCCAACACTTTGTAACCCATCACTGCCTGCCTTTTAAATCCCACATAGAGACTTGCAGACACGCAAGTCCAACTTCTCCCTGTACTACTTCGAGTCACACGAGGACACTGTGGACCCTCGTGTTTTGCAGCTCGACAGAAAGAGCACAGTGGGGCTTGGACAGCGTTCATCTTGATTCCGTGCCGTGCACCAACAGCCTGCGCTCAGTTTCCATCAGATGTAACATACAGTGTGGCACTGCAGCCAGTCAAACCTTGTTAGTTGCTTTAGCCCCGGGTTTACAAAGAGAATTTTGTTTATCATATATGCAGTAGGGATGGTTTGATGGAGGAGGGTGGTTATTTTGTTTCTGCTGTAGGCTTTTTTCGACAGCTTGAGGTGAGCTGGACCCCCCTCGGCAGCTCCACAAACACACATTGTTAATGGGCGTCATTATGGCACCACAGAGTTGTCATCACAGACTATTTTTATTTTTGGTGGAGGCCCGGCAGGATCAGCGGTGTGGCATTTGAAGCTCACGCCGCTGACTCACAAACAGTGTTGCTTCACAGAGCCTACACAACTAGTTCACAAGCTGTTCTGTCGCACATGTTGCCTTCCATCACGGTGCTTTGGAGAGACTGGAATAAAGTAACGTGTTCCTAACTAAATCTATTTTTCATTAGCTTTTAGCGCTGTGTTGTGCAAGATGTTTGATTTCGACAGTGCTGCCGTTAGAGCTTTGGCTCAACACATCAAAACTCCTACATCTCTTCACAGCTCCTAAAACCGTTGGAGTCTCCTTTCTTGTAATTTCAGTCCAGAAATAGGAAACACTGAGTAGACGCGGGCAAACACATATGCCAAAGAGGCAATTTGATAAAGCATGTGCACTTTTTAGTTTGCAGCTTCGACGAGTATAGAAGGAAAAGTAGCTTAATGTGTTTTGATCAAATGTAAACAGACATTTTATTAATAAGAAGAAAGAGAAGAGAAAGAATGATAATAACACAAAGGCACATAATATTCTTTTGACCTTTTCTGCACCTGTAACTGTCCTTGCTCCTTTGTTTGTGCTGAATCCTTTTCAATTTCCCCACTGGGGTACGCATATTGAAGGCACAGTGTGCATCTGAGTGTGTGTGCGCATGTGTGTGTGTATGTGTCTCTATATGATTCACACACCAGCCTGAGTATGTGGTGGAATAGAAGCCCCCCTCTCTTAAGATGTCTGAGGACCTCAGGGGCTAAATATAATATTGTTGTTTTCTACTTATTTTCTAAGAATGTTCCATTCCCAGTAGTGTGTTTCCATCCAATATAATGCTATTTATTGTGCTGGAAGGACAGGATATGTTTGTTTTGCCATCTAAAGAATGTATTTTGTGTCTCCAAGCACTCAAGGTTGTACATTGAATACTGCATAACTGCACTGACATAGAGTACAAATAAAGGTCCAACTGCGAGATGTTTCAGTTCGTAAACTTTTTATATAGTTTACTCTTTATGAAACATTTTCATAAATGTTTTTTATACGCTGCAAAACCGATGAATACTGCAGAACAGGAATATGCTGGTTTATTATACAACTCCATTTGCTATTCAAGTGTTTCTGAATTACTTATTGTTGTTATAGTCCTCATATTCGAGCACCTTGCTTTAGCAGCAAATTAGGAACAAATTGTTCCATTAAGTTTTTCCACCAACTAATCATTTAATGTTAACCTTAGGCTAAAACTACATTAGGAATAACATTTATTTACAATTATGTTTCTTGAGTGGATACCGTTAAGAGCTGATATTTGGTTATCTGTAAATTGCAAGCTTCTTTCACTAACACTGAGCATTTTTGTGTATGTGTTTGTCACACTTTTTTTCTGTTTATCGACCCAAAGACATTTTTTTCTTCTGTTTTTCATCCACATTTCTGAGCATAATAAACCATAATAACATTGCATAGTGTTCATTAGTGCACAATATAGTGTATATAATGTATTGTTTATGCAGCAAAGTGCATATTTAAAACCAAATGAATGCTCATGGGCACTGATGCACGTTTTGGATAATCATGTTCAGGTTAAAACTATGTGATAGAGGTATGACAGATGACTAAAGAAAATAACTTACACAAAGACTATGTCTCAGATAACAACAACAACAACAACATTCTTTGTCATGTAGTCGTGTACTTACATAGCAGCTTTAAAGACATTAGGTAAAACCATCAACCTGCGAGCTGGATTGCAACCATTGTTCTCCTCTGATGGATCATTTGCAACAATCCAGAGATAAATCTGCTTTCTATTTTTGGGCTCTGACAGCCTCTACCTGTATCCAGCCGCCTGCTAGCCCCCACCCAGACAGTGACTGGCCTAATGTCTGGTCGCAGTGGCTTCCTTGAAGCGCTCCTGCAAGTTAATAAATTCTGGGCCATCTGTTTCTATACAGCCCCTTTCCATTACCAGGTGCCCCCCCTCCTTGGACTTCTATCTAATTAACTTTCCTCGCTCTGCCTCTCTTTGTGCCCACATTCAAACTGGGGAAAGAGAGGTGGGGAGAGAGAGGACACAGAAAGTGAAAGAGGGGAAAGGTAAATTTGTTTAACCTGATGTTTTGAGGCAAAGTAAACAGTGTGGTAACCTAGTTAGCCGCAATGCTTTTTTGTGTGATTTAGCAATGATGTTATTAATAACCATGTGAGTCTGAAGGGTACTTAACCATGCAATAAAGAGATGGGGCATTGAGTGCCACTGTTCTGCCTTCGCTTTGGAGAGGAACACTAATTGCTAGTCGGGGAATCTAATGAAAACCCTCCAAACAAATAACAAAGCAGACAGTGAAGAGTGTATGAAGTAGAACAAAGGGAGGAGAGCAATGCAAGGGAGAGAATATATGAAATAATTATAATAATAAACACTGTTGCTATAGCTATTAAAAGCAGTTAATGCTTCACAAACAGTGAAGCAACGGTAATTTAAAGTCACAAGGAAAAACAATAAAAATGCCACCCGTGAATCGGAAAAGGTATTAGAGATCAATAAAACACGTATTTATAGTAAGAATCAGCTAGGTAAAAAACAAATAATATAAAAAGCTTTCCTGCGAAACATGTTTTAGGAAGAGATTTAAAAGCTGACCCAAAGGGACATGAAATGATCTCATTTCATCACTGGATGGCTTTTTATCAAATAAACATGAGCAACATGTTCCGCTCTCACAGATTTTGTGCCCTTTCTTTGGATGAATGCTGTTGTTGAGAACAGAAATGACTGTGGAAAGAAAAACAGCTCTCTGACACTGAAAAGACTAGCAATGCCCACAGCATATAACGCTTTTAACTACTTTTTGCTCTCACAATCTAACTGAAAGCATCAACCATCAAAGCCATTAGGGTGCCAGAGTGCCCCTGTGGTTTTGCCATTAGCCCATAATATATTGGCAACAACATGCCACAACGGCACTACAGTATCATCATACATGCACTGAGGAAAAATGTGGCACATAAATTGCATCGCCAAAAGAGCACAACACTCCACACAAGGTTAGGAATCCCCATCGTGGAGGAAATGTAAGTTATGCGTCTACATTAAGCTGTAATGTTCTTGGAGAAGATGATGCCACTTTTTATGGTGAGGCTGTTGACTATTCATGAAAATCATGAAGGTGGCTGTTGGAGATTAGATTCCTGCTGTTGCAGGAAACCCTCGTAAGTCCAACTAGTAATTTCCAGATTTGTACCTGAGCTGAAGGTTTATATTGCGCTTTATAGGAAGTGCCAGCTGTGTGACCCTAAGGCCCACAATATCTATTCATAAACTACAATGAGGGTGCATGATTGTCAGTATGAAAATAAGGCTGCTTTTCAAAGATACAAGGTTTCTTCCCAGTGGCAGCGATATTTCTGACACATGTTTTAGGCATTTCCCATTTGCATGAATCCTATGCATATTACATCGCTCCGACCTGTTGGCTACTATGGGAATTGTCATCATCGGTTGCAGGCAATAACAGTAAGTTACTGCTGCTTGTCATATGCCAGCCTGCTTCTGCCATAATTTATGTGCATAGGACTATTGTCTTCGGGCCCATGGGGCATTTTGTGTGCCTCAGATTTCAGCTTTATGACGCAAGGAGCAGAGAGCCTCCACCAATGCCAAGCGTACCAAACCTGGCACATGCTGAGATTTTCTTTCCAAATGCGTCTTTCCTCTGCTTCTGCGAGTAGAATCTGTTGGGTGCGGAGGGAAACACATGGCCTTCCTGTTGACAGAGTCGGAGAAGGCTACATATGAACAAAATGAAATGAGAGTGATTGGGATGGTTTACACCTCTGAGGAACTCATCCAGAAGGGCATGTCCCTCATTACAGCTGTTTGGAGAGAGGTCTCGTTTTGCCAGCACGCTCTCCTCCGTGTCCTCCACCTACAGCAGGTCAGGGAGGGAGGGAGAAGTCTCTGACATGACCTCCAGTGAAGTGAGCATGTCGGGAACCGCTGGAGATTGGGGGTGGAACCAATGGTGGAGAGGGAGAAACACATGCCTCGCAATCAGCCATGAAATGCAACCTGGCACCAATTGGACTGGGCCTGCAGGGAGCCTCAATAGACCTAAGCCTGCAGAACAACAGGGAGGGAGGAACGGGGAGAGGGTGAGGTATGCGGGGGGTGCAGAGAGGGTTGTGGGGTGCGAGGTCATTCTACCTCACAGGGTGTTTTATTAATGTAATTAAACACGGGCGAGCTCTCTGGCTCTGCATCATAGCTGACCTCCACAGCAGAGGGAAGAGGGGAGGGAGGAAAAGGAGGGAGAGATGGACAGGGAGAGGGAGGGTGGGTGGGTGGGTGGGTGAGGGGGAGGAGAGTGAGCAAGGGAGGGGGGGGGATAACAAGGACATGAGATTGGCAGGATAAGACAAGATGAAACAAGAGAGGACAGAGCTAAGCAAGAGGGATAAAAAGAGATAGATGCAGGCCGATGCACGAGTGGGAGGGGAAGATGTGAATTTAGTCGGAGAATTAGCGCACGGGACGAGGCAGCCGAGCCACGGAGGAGTCACGGCCGGGGCATCTGAGGGAAGACAGGTCAACACCAGGGCAAACAAAGGCCTCTGGGTCTGGTGCGAAATGCGAGGAATGTCATGTAATCATATTAGACACAGCTCAGTGCTCTGTCTAAACACAGCGCTGTGCTCTGTCTTAGCATAATGATAATGTTTTATAGTATAATGTAATTTTCCCCACTCACTCGCGCTCAGTTTTTCACTTTCAGAGAAGGTGTCGTCTTTTCCTTTTTTCACATCTTTATTTATTTATTTTTTTATTACATTCGAAATTTAAACTTGGCTTCTATTTTAAAATATGCTTTATTATTTTTCTTTTACTTGTAAAGCACAAAGGATACGTTCTATGTGAGAAGGTGCTATGTAGCTTCGAACTGCACTTGCATCATATAAAGGTAAGATCAACACCGACAGCAGTAAAAAAAAATAAAAAATCCATGTATCATGTATTAAGAGGGCTGTAAGGTGGGGCAGTGGTTAGCATCGTTGCCTCACAGCAAGAAGGTTGCCAGTTCGCGTCCTGGTGAGGACACTCGGGATCTTTCTGTGTGGAGTTTGCATGTTCTCCTCGTGCAGCGTGGGTTCTCTCCAGGCTCTCCGGCTTCTTCCCACAAAAACATGTTGAGGTTAATTGGTGATTCTAAATTGTCTGTAGGTGTGAATGTGAGTGTGCTTGGTTGTCTGTCTCTAAGTGTAGCCCTGTGATAGACTGGTGACCTGTCCAGGGTGTCCTCTGCCTTCATCCTGAGTCAGCTGGGATAGATTCCAGCCCCCCACGACCCTAGTGAGGATTAAGCGGTGTATAGATAATGGATGGATGGATGGATGGATGGATGGATGGATGTATTCAGACTTTAACTCATAGTGTTGCTGCACTCTGATTCGTATGTGTTGTCACTATTTTTTCCCAGTTGCGTCCTGCCCACTTCAGCAGAGTGAAAAAAACTTCTTCCCCAAGCCTTTCCAAAACAGCCTTGAGAATGTGTTAAGCTGAAAACTTGTAATGGCAATATATTTGGGTTAAAGTTGTCACATAGGTTACAAAACAGATGGTTGTGGTTAGTAGGGTTTGGGTGTTTTTTTTCATGTACACAGACATATTTTCAGAAAGAAGCTTAAACTGTTGCATGTGTATTATCATGGGGGGGGCGCCAAGCAGGCCCGAGATAACAGATAAAACACACACACACACACACACATACATATATATATTCAGTACATTAAAATCTGTATTAACTGAACAGGTATCAGCACAAACCACACTGTGTTATTAAAAAAACAAATATAAAAGTAGAAATATAAATATATAGTGCGGCGATGCGGCGCTGTTTTTATAACATCATGATTATACCCTTTCATGTCACTCTGTATTTGTGTAAGATGTGAAACTGACTGAAGCAGAAAAGAAATATCAGTAGGATCCGGCAGCAGTTCACGAGAGACTGAGGCTGTGGTTGAATAGTCAAAAATTATGTCCTGTGTGTGATTTCCTAAACACTGTTGTGTTCAGAAGATGTAAAGAAAGACTCAACAAAAGACAACCACAGTGCTAACACAATCCATCTGCACTTTCACTTGGCTAATTAATGTTGCAAAGGCGGTGCTTCAAGGGCTTGTGTGACAGCATGATCGCCTGCTTTTTTTTTTGCAGAGGCTGGACCAGTGTATCCTAGGCTAAAGAAGTTAATAGAGGAAGCACTGAAGCACCTTTTTCTTTAAGCACTTAGAGAATTCTACCAGAGCTTTCATAATTGCCACTTTGGAGCATCTAACCAGTCACTTTCTGTGGAAGGAAAAGGAAACAAGATGTGAAAATTTGCCAGTGCTTGTGAATTCAGACCAGTCGACAAAGAATATATTCAACCTATGGAAAGTGTGTTTCATCAATCTTTGATCTCATTAAATGTATTCAGAAAAACTTGATGCATTTTATGATGTTGTGGATGGGGTAAGTGGACTTTTTCTGTCTTTGTTAGATAACACGACCAAAAAGGAGAGTCAGTTGGCAAAAATAGTGCAAACGCACAACGTGACGTACACATGCCACGATATGCAGAATGAGTTGATCGGCGTAATGAGCAGCATAGTCAGAGATGAAGTAGTCCACAGAATAGGAGCGTCTTGGTATAAAATGAAAGTGGATGACACAAGGGATTACATTGGCAGGAGAAAGGGTTGTGATTCATTATGTCCCTGCAGAAATCAAAGAAGTCAAAAGCTGGACTACGCACAACCAAGGCACTGAGTTTATGATGAAGCTTCTGTCATTTCTGGCATGGTGGTGTTCAGAAGATCTTGCAGGAAAAACCTGAGAAGAGAAATATGTGCAAAGTCAAAATTCTGTTGCTGTGTTTTGAATGGCATCGACCCATTCTGAGTCACATTTGGCAAAATATGCATCGTTCGCAAGCACAAAGCTTTGTGATTTAAATAATGCAAACCTTTTATAGACACCTATACCACACAGCGAAAATACAGTTTCTTAGTTTTTCTGTCTGTTCATAAGGGCACATATTGAAAAAATATGTGCTGCACAATATTTTCAGCCAGAAAATGCCCCCAAGCTTTAAGTCCTGTGTAGTAAAAAGGTGAATGTTAAGATTTAATCACCAGGTGCATCTTGTTGTTTGTGCACTTTTAACAGTATAAATTGTGGAATGTAGGATTTTTTTTCCAAACATACTGTACAAGGGGGACTTGGGGATGGGTCTGAAACGCTTGTCAAGGACTCCTGAATGTGCACACAAGCTGAATTGTGAAGAAAGTTAGAGGATACAGCCACAGATGCCAAAATTATCCCCTCAACAAAACGGAGATGAACTGAAAAGAATGTGCTCCATGGCTGAGCTGTTGGAGAAACAACTCCTAGGAAGAGATGAAGCAGAGCTGAGAAGGAAACTTAAGTGTGTTAGACAGGTTTTAGTGAGTATAGCAGGGTTCTACGTACTAAAGTCTGGATTTAGTAAATATGACTGTTGTAGAATTCAAGTTTGTTGTCACAAAACAGCAATTAATGGAAATGGACGAAGCAACACAGGAAAGCCTCAAGAGCTGCATTTAAAACTGCACAAAATTGTATTAATGGCACGGAAACTGGTTTTAACATTTGGTTCTTCTGCTACCACATATGAAAACTCATTTTCAACTTTGAAGGATGTTTTCACAACCCCACAGACGTGCCACGATTTACACCCAAAAGACCCAGCTGGTGCAGCTGGCACGTCACGATCTGTCTCCAAAGTGTTAAAATGAATGGAAGGAAACGCTCACGAGGGGGTTCGGTTACAATACTCACCAAAGGTTGACTACATTTCAATAGCCACTTCTCTTTGTGATTGGTGAATCTCAAGCATCAGTCTTGTTTCACTCTAAAGCTATCGTAAATGGGTTAAATGGAAGCAAGATAAGGGAGTTTGGAGGCCTGTTGTTGTTCTGGCAACTGTGTTCCTGTGTGCTTTTGGTTGACTTTTGTATTTCGCAGTTTAAGGCGCTAACCCTGGTCTTGTTTTTGCACAAAAATCCTATATTTAACCTGCTTAACACACGTATAGTCGAAGCAGAAAAGGAAAAGAATCAATGGCTCCCTCGCTGCCGTACAAGTTTGCATTTTGTTCTTAGTGTTGTCACTTTTTTTCTGCCTGTGGAATCTGTTGATGCGTTCACCGCTCAAAAAAAGCCTTAAATAAGTAACAAAGCAAATCTGTTATCTCGGTTAAGGTACACTGAATGCTGTTCATCTCATATCAATAGAGGGGGGAAGAGAAAAAAAAAAAAAAAGAGTTCAAAGAAATCTTTCATGCATTTTCTTTACCCAGAGCTGGCTCTGAAACATAAGGGCCACGAGCTTTCAAATAACAATGTTGCTGCTTTATGCTTCTTTGTTTGGATGTTTGTTTTTTGATTCTCCATTTCTCTACTTTAACAAGTGATGTAGCTTTACCTATACTTTGGCAGTACCTCGGCTGCAAGAATGTTCGACACCGTTCCCTTGTTTTGTAGATAAATAAAGCGCTTCGTGCCCACTAAAACAAGCCCTGTTAATCTACATTTATGTCTCCGTCTCTTATGCCGCTCCACTGTAGATGACCTCAGTCACATACAGTATGCAGGCTGATGGATCGGCATATGCTTCGGAATACAGACCAGAAGAATAGGTCAGGGCTTTTGAAGAGTGGTGCTGTAAGGAGGGGTCGGTGAGAATTCACTACCGCATGTGACAGCTTGAAGCACACCCCGTCACAATCCATTTCTCATCTCCGTGGCCTGCATTAGACGCCTTGTCACAATAATTATATTTCTCTGTATTAATTGATGACTTATAATGGAAATAAGAGCTGTCGGGGAATGTATCAAACTGCAGCAACAATAATAGCAAAGGCAATAAGCAAACAAATATCAAATGGACAAATGAGAGAGAGTATTAGATGTGATTGATGAGGGGAGCAGGGCCCAACCGCACACACTGCGTACGTGGCGAGAGGCTGCCTGCGTTCATTTGACAGGCTTGTTAGACTGTGTTTGTGTGCTTAAGTAGAGTGTATATTAAGCAGAAAATGCAAGAGTTTTGGTGTATTTGTGTGTTTGTGTGTGTGCGTGCGTCTCTTTTTCACTTTTAGTGGAGGCTTGAGACTGCATGGAGGAAAATTACAACAACTAATAGAGCAGGAATGAGGAATTTGTAATCCGTGTCAGAATTGAATTACTATCCTATAATGCTTATTTCAGTACACAAAAAGACATAATCCCATTCATCTGTAAGCTTTCCTATTGTCAACAGCGTTAGCACAGCAGAATATCAATGCGGAAACACACAATTATTATTTTTATTTCATTTTAATTCAGTCATTATTTCATTATTGCTATGAAAGCGCGTTGGTCCTTTGCCATCTAAGTTCAGCGCGGCTCAACGAGGCGTATCTGTTCACGATGGAAGCACCAAAGTGTGTTCATGTATACAGTTTGGGAGCTACGGTGACCTGTTATTGTTTGTTTTGATACTAGTTTATTTTCTCTCGTCTCTATGGAAAAACCTTCCAACTGACATGAAAAGACGAGGTCATCTAGAGGTTTGGAAGAATGAATGAGCCCGCACACGTATCCTTTATGAAAAAACTTTGACCTTTTGTCACCCCCTTCACCCACACACAAGCACACACACACACAGGCTCCTTTACCTTTGCTTTCTATGTGACGTTTTCTTAGAACGCCTGAAGCTGCACTTGTTGTTCACGTATGTCATCTGTTCGTTCTTCACTAAAGTCTGCACCAGTGTTTCTGTTTGGAACTACCGCTTGCATTTATCTGGAAATATTTCAAAGTGGCACGTACAATGGTGTCATTTACAGTCACACGGTCACTCTGGGCTTCTAAGTGCCGTAACCGGAACAGATTAATATACAAATTGACCATTCCTAAAATCGTGTTGATTATCGCCCATGAAATGATATGCGAAATAAAATCAAGACAGTCCCTTGATTTTAACCTTGACTCTGGAAAAGCAAATGATTTAAACTTGGAGACTTGGGTCATTGTCCCGGATGCAGAATTTTGCATCGTTTTAAATTGATCTGAACCTCAAGGGCATATGTGATTCTCTCGTACAATTGTTTGAAGCCGATGTGACCAGTTAATAGTTGCTACAGGAGAGTGCAACTTAATAACTTTCTGAGGTGTGTCAGAAAAGAGGCGAGAGTTGTGGAAGCACAAGTCGTGGCTGCTTCACCATGACAACGCACCTCCTCACAACGCCCTGAGCATCCGATAGTTCCTGGCTGAGAAGAACATCACCGTGCTGGAGCAACCTCCCTACTCACCCCACCTGGCTCCGTGGGATTTGTTCCTCTTCTCCAAGCTCAAGGGGGTCATCAAGGAGACCTGTTTAGAAGACGTGGACGACATCAAGATGGCTGTGACAACAGAGCTGCGGAGGATCCTGGAAGAATCCTTTCAGGAGTGCATGGCGGTGTGGCAGAGAAGGCTGGGGAAGTGTGTTAGACTCCAGGGGGATTACTTCAAAGGGGGAAAACTTGTAGTTTTTAGTTTGGACTTGAAATATATCTTTTGTGACACCAATCTTGAAACTTTTCTGACACACCTCATAGACCATTTCTGTTGGTCTAGTTGAATGAGGACTCCAACCCATTCTCATTTCCAGGGTGTCAAATTCGGTCATTATGTCAAAGCCTCTTGCTTCTCTGAGTGAAGAACAAGGGATTTTTTTTGGCATTGACGCCACTCGCATCAACAGTCAACGTCAACAGATTCATACACGTTTTTTTTCCCCCATTTTAAAAGAGCGTAGTGTAGGTGGGTTAAGTCACAGTACTATGACCCTATAGACTGAGGGTTGTCCCATGTAAGGCAAAATATCTTTCATAACATTAAGTATGTTAGAAGGTGAACATTTTGTTTCCTGAAAAGGAGCAACAGTGACAACACCAGCAGAGAACATTTGGCTACGGTCTTAGGATGTCTGTTTCTGAGGATCACAGATTTTTTTAAGTCTATCGGACGACCCTGCACTTTGAAAAGGACGCTAAAAGTGTACTTTGTGTGCTCATATGTGATGCAAAGGGGTCCTGACAATGCAGCATATCAGGCCTCTAGCAAAGACAGCTGACTGACTTACCCTCTGGTGTTATACTGGCCAGGATAGTGCAGTAGATCCACAGGTAGTCAGTGTGGTTACATATAGGTTGAGTCCATCCATTATCTCTACACCGCTTAATCCTCACTAGGGTCGCGGGGGGGCTGGAGTCTATCCCAGCTGACTTAGGGCGAAGGCAGGGGACACCCTGGACAGGTCACCAGTCTATCACAGGGCTACACTTAGAGACAAACAACCAAGCACACTCACATTCACACCTATGGACAATTTAGAATCACCAATCAACCTCAACATGTTTTTGGACCGTTTTTGAAGCCGGAGAACCCGGAGAGAACCCACACTGCAAGGGGAGAACATGCAAACTCCACGCAGAAAGATTCCGGTGCCCCCACCGGGACGCGAATCGGCGACCTTCTTGCTGCGAGGCAACAGTGCTACTAACTGCGCCACCCTGCAGGTTGAGTGTAGGTTGCAATTCGTGATCCAGTCCCAGAGCCACAGAAACCTGAGGTAAAGTGTGTGATTGTTGGAGACAAAATGATCCGCTAAGACAAATAAATTCATATTGCAAAAAAATGAGGTGAATCATTGAAGCTTAGGTCATCAGCTGTCATCAAGACGTCATCATCAACCCTCAGAACAACACGCGAGCACAAAAGATAGACTGAAACGTCTCATAATTATTTAGCTTGAAGCAGATATATGAGGGAACTCCAAAATTGGTCTAATTTTTCTTTTTATCTACAGTAAGTATCAAAGTAAGGCCAAACCATTTCAACAGCCGCTAAGTCCCAGCCATCCTAAAATATCTGGAACACATCTAGATGAAAGAAAGATGTTTTGAATAAAAAGCAAACTGGGGCCTGCAGCCCTCATAACCTCTCAGAATAAATTTGTGAGAGTACTATCAAGGGGACTAGAGAGGGGCCTCACATGTGACACAATCTTAGTGAGAGTATGCAAAGAAATGGGCCCAAAGCGATTCAACAAATTAGGGAATGGGCAAGGGAGGTCCGCAGCAGAAATGAGAGGAGTTGGAAGAGTGATATTAGCCCTTCTTCAGGCTGAGCAAACCTAGGGAAATATTTCAAGTCTCTTTTCATGTCTATCAGATAATGCAAACATTTGGAAGTCATTTCGGGGTCCCACTGATATCACCAGCACTCTGTCTTCTTGGAAATTAAGCGAGATGTGTCATATGTTAGTGGGTGGGGACTACAGCTTAAAGGGACTTAAAGGGAGAGTCAGATTTTTCTGGCAGGAGATGATTGCATGAGCTGCCCGCTCGTTACGCATTCGTATTAAGTTCAGCGAAAAAGTCTGAGGACAGATATTTCAGGAAGCCAACAGCTTGTCAAACACAAATAAACTGCAGCATAAGGGCCAGTTTAACATTTTAAACCATTTCAAACATCGACAGAGAATCTCGAAAGTTTAAAATACCCTCGGCAGCTTTGAAAAATGGCAGAGTTTTACATCAATATTTAGTGATCAGCAGCCGGTTGTGTCTCGTGATAAATGTGGTTTTGGTGTTTTTGCTATCGACGAATTCAAAGTCTTGTTATCTCTGTGTGCCTGTCTGCGAATAATCTGCAGGGTTTACCCTCCGTATAGTGGATCTGCAGAGCAAGATTGTCGTAAATGTCCATGTTCATTGTCTTCCAAACATGGTTTTTGTCCGTGTCGTGCATTTGTTCTGGTTGTTTCTGTTCCATCCAAGAGCTCTTGTGTCATTTTAGATCTCGCCGCTCCCACCTGCCCTGTTTTGCCTCCAGTTAATCACCTGAACCTTCCCCTCCCCTCCCACTCACCT
This sequence comes from Stegastes partitus, assembly GCF_000690725.1. Taxonomy (NCBI): domain Eukaryota; kingdom Metazoa; phylum Chordata; class Actinopteri; family Pomacentridae; genus Stegastes; species Stegastes partitus. Next base: position 44,373 of record NW_007579724.1, read on the forward strand.
GCATCCACCATAGACGGTATCTTTTATGTACAGTCGATGGCATTCCACTCCCCCAGTCTACTCCCACCTCACTAATACCCCTGGTTCACTACACTGCCTTTGCCAGATTGTTTTAGAGCTTTGTACCTTTGCTTTTCAGCGTTTAAGCGTTCTTTTACCTGTTTGTACTCTCCCTGATTTTTGATGCCTGCCTACTCCCTCTGCTTTGTCTGCCTGCCTGGTTTTTGCAACCTTGTAAGAAACCTTTTTGATCCCTGTAAACTTGTTTTACCTTTATCTGCTTGTTTATCGTGTCGGGCTTTTGGGTCCTTTAATCCGAGCCCTGACAGGTACTTTACCTCAAATCCACCTACTTCTGACTTGGATAAAGCAAACGATGGCATCACTCATTGCACCAGCATGAGTCAGCAGATCTTCAGCAGCATTTTAGAGACACTGAAACACGATTATGGCTGCTATCAGCAATACAGATAGCATTATTGTTATTAGGATATACAGAAATTATGTGATGTGGGCATTTTTCAGGGTTTATAGCTGCGTCTAACAGCAGGTTTGCATGAGCACGCATTCAGATTGTCTCCTACTGTATATGGAACGTTTTTCATTTGTGTGTGTCATTTGTGTTTTATACATTAAGAAATGAAAGTCCTTATAAAGAGAGAGATGGTTTGGGAAGTAAAGTCCACAGTCCAGAGTACAGGGCAGCGACCATGTAGCTGCACGGGTCAAGTCTGTGTTTGCTTCACAAGGTGTGTGTAAAGCATTCTGTGTGTTCGCTGAATTCCAAACACCGGTTTGACGTCTCTGGGAGCTCAAACCTATCACCAGACTGTTAACATATTTAAACTCGATAATGGGTAATTTGTCAGTGCTAATTTGATATGCAAATTTTCTCATCAAGCTTTGTAACAAGATTAGCTCGGTGGAAGCCAAGTACACCATAAACCACGATGACAGGTTATTCTTTAGCTCCCCTTTTTTTCCAACACGAATATGTCAGTGGGTCAATACCGGCTATTTCACAAAGACGAGGCGGTCCTTAATGGCACGCATTCCTTTTCATTTCTTGCAATATCATTGTCACTAAGTGTTGCTGCCACAGTTTGTAAAACATAAGTCAAAGTTTTTAGGGCGCCCGACTGGCAATTCATGCAACTCCCACTCTTCTCCTTGCAGGTGGTGAACCACATAATGATATAACAGACATTTTATAATGTGAATTGCTCCACTATCTAATCATCTTTTCTGCCTTCACCGCCCCATGTCATTTTCTAAAATTGTTACTGCCTACAGTGCAGTTTAACAGTAAGGCTGTTTCACTGCATTAATATAGTTGTTGTCTGAGTTATGAAGTTGCTGAATGTTTGGATTGCCAGCTTATGAGTCCATATGAAAGGTCTTTCAGTCTGCCTCCTTTATGTAACTGTTGCTAAATCATCAATAAAGGGTGGTGCCTTATTTCACTTCACTTTACAATAAATCAAACCTGCAGTCCCGAGCGCTGGTGAGCATCTGAACCCCCTCCACCGCCCTTTTCTAGAAGGTATCAGATGCTTCACAGTTAATTGAAGAGTGGGCAAAAGAAACAGGGCAAGCTATGTATGTTTTTATTTATACATTGAAAATCTTGACACTAAGCACATACGTATAATTTATTAACCGCCAGTAAAGTCTTTGATGCTCACTTTTTTTAAAACCACCGTCTGAGCATGTCTCGCTGTTGTGTCGAATACGTTCGATGCATTGATGTATTATTTACACAATCCTCAACGAGCGGCATATTAGAAGCCGTATGATGATCAAATGTCGTTTGATTCTCCCACTGTTTCAGATACCTGAGATTACAGGTCATCAGGTTACCGGCATGAAAATTTAAGTAGCACAAAACCCTCCCAACCATACAATTGGGAGACTGCGAGAATCAATATTTACATCAAGAAAATCAATTCACAAAGAAACCAAGATGTTAGCAGGGAATATACAAACCATCGAGTTGCAGCTGGCTATTGTTACAGTACAGCAGCTTCAAACTGATGAAAAAAAAGAAATATTTATTACAGTGGACTTATTTCTTTTGGAAATATGAAACCATTAGTACTGCATGTTTGCCTCTCGCGTCTCATGTTTTGTGTTCAGTGTTGCATCTGTACATCGCTGTCATTTAAATTCCTCACCGCTGCTGGGAATAGGGGTTGAAAATATGTTACGAAAATAACACATTTGCATGGGGTGCATAAATTTACTCTTGAGAGTGCGGGCCAGCACTCCACATAAAAATGGGAGATGACAAGTTAGTGAACATCTGGAAGGGGGAAGGCAACAAGGAGACAAGTTAGGAGTTATGAGGGCATCTGTTTGGCTCTCCTTCCTTCCCCAGCCTCTCTTGGAGCAGAATCTCTCCTTCTTCCTTGTTTCTGGCATCTTTATCCGAGAAAGACAGATGGATTTGCTTCTCCCTGGATACACATTCAATCACACACAAACACACGCGCACACACACACACACACACTTTATGCATACATGTATACACACACACACACACACACACACACGCATATATAGAGTAACACACAACCAAAGGCACAAATAACTTACAGATCGCAGGCATAGTGACTTTGACAAACAAATAGACTCCAGCGGGCACACACTCATACACTCAGCGCTTGGGAGAAGGACAGCTGCGCAAATATGCCCGGCCCTCATTCTTGGGATCTGAGAGGCGCTCCAACCACAACAGCAAATATTTCCCCTGCTGTCATCTTCTCTATTTTCTCTCCCTCATTCATCGGAAGCGTGCCCAGGAAGTGGCAGGAGAGGTTCAGCAGCTTCATGCTACAGCCAGGAAGCACCGCATCCCTCTTTTTCCCATTTCCATCTCCTTCCTCCAGGAGCCAGATGCTGATTGGGGGGAAAAGTGGTGGCGAGGTGGGACCCTACCTGTCCCCTGGGGAAGATGAAATGTAAATTTTGCGACGTGGGCTCATTTGCTGCAGTCTGGAGCTGTCTGATAGGACATGACTGGAGGCTTATTTGATTAGCTTAATTCCATCCTCGTGTGGACCACCGCAGCAATGTTCCTGGGACATTTGTTAGAGCATTAGGCCCACAGTTAATGAACAATTTGTTCCGTTGAGCAACGAACCACACGAGCAATCGTGAGCCGTCCGCACACTTTGTGAAAAGGTTTGCATAGTTGTGACACCTGGCCAAGAAATTACATCGGAGAACCTACGACTGTAAAAATAAATAAAAAAGTACAGCCTTATTAACTTTTCTGTGCTCACATGATGGAAAAAACAGCCTTGTTAATTTCTCTGTGCTTGGATGATGCCTTAATTTGATAGTGTGCGCAGGTTTTGTATTATACAAGGGCCCTACTGTGAATGTTGTTACTTGTGAATGCATTACATGCTGTCCACTACTGTGCATGCAAACTGAACTCCCCCCCTGGGACAATAAATAACATTTTATCTTACTGTATATGTTGCATATAAAGAGGTTTGTTGGAAGGTTGAGGCCTCAAAAGCTTCTCAGCGTGAGCTTAGACATCACTTGTGGCGAAGTCATTACACACTCACCTTACATGGTGCATCTTTCACACCCTCTCCATATGTTGCATTTCAGCGTACATCTCCATGTGAGAAACAGCACGAGTCACAACATTATACAAACAGCGGCAAGAAGAGTCAAACATGACGGGGGGATATAATAATCCCATAGGGAGCATAAACTATCAGTGAATAATAGTCCGTTTTACAAACTATTGAATTAGAATAATGTGATGATATATGCTTCAGTGTCGGTGTGGCGTCTCCCCCTCCTACTCATGATGCCACTGCTGTTAGAATTCATCTTAACACGTACGTCTAAATTGCAATTTCATTGTACGCCAACAACAGAGAGCTGCAACAGCTTTACACAGCAGTGATGCTTTTGCTGATGGTTGATAACTTAGAACATCATGAATTAGGCAGAAAGCCATCAACATGTGTATAATCATAATTCACAGCTGAGATATAACAGATGCGATTTATGTCACAGAACAAGCATCTGGTGACGGAACCAGCAGCTAAAATAGTAAAACTCTATGTCTGTAATTGGAGGGAAGAAATCTTGACATTTAAAATTGCTGCATGTCTCAAATTTAAGCCAGTATGTTGGCGCGTGTTGACTTGAGTCTGCTTTGTCTGTCCCTGACAAAAAAAAAAAGAGCAGTAGGGAGGCGACAAACAGGCAATCCAATGATTTGTTAGTTATCATATTACTTATTGCATACAAATTATTTGAGTGGGAGGTTACATTGGTTGTAAAATCTGCAGCTGGCTGTTCTGATAATTAAAGAAATATGATCTGGAAAGTCCAGGTTGAATAATGCATCCATATCCATGAATTTAAATACTTATGAGATGTGAAAACTCTTGTTTCTAATAACTATAATGCACTGTGAGGACCTATGGAAGGTTATTAAGGGCAATCATTTTAGTCCCCTATCCCGATGATCATGAGGTAAAGAGCAGGATTATCTTGTCCCATTATGAAGCGATCACCTTTTCCCACTGCTCAACGCATCAGCATCGTGTCCTCATTGAAATGTATGAGGAGTTTGTGTTTTTTTTAGCTGCAACACTGTCACATTAGCTGAGATCACTCAACAGAAGTTGTAACACAGACGTGATCTGTGCAGGAATTTCACCGGCACATCTATGTTTTACATTGTGTGAAAGAACTGTGCTATAATTTCAGTTTCTTGTCACTGTCAGATAGAATGAAAATGAGCTCAAACCAACAGACCTGAGATGTGACTGCCTATAAGAACTGTCGGTTATTTCCTGGTCCTGCAGTATTTTTTGGCAGAGAATAATGCTCGAGCCCAATTCTCTGAATGCAATCCACTAAAGGTAAGCACATTTGTAATGTCAGTTGCCACCCAGTTGCTGCTTGATCACACAAGCATTCAATCATATTTATTATCTATCTTGCCTACCACACCACCATGGGATATAGCACTAACTAAAAATAAACCTCTCTTTCTCGCTCCTATACCTTATCGCTTTCTCACTCTCGACTCGGCATCCCCTCCTCTGTTCTTCCTATGCATGCGCGTCTCGCTCCTTCCTTCTCTCCCTCTCTTTCTCTTCCTCTCTCTGCCCTTCCTCCTCCGGCCTGCCACGCTCTCATTTGTCACATTTACAATGGAAACATCCAAATTTACAGATGCTATCAATTAATCACCTCCGCTCTAATTACAATCCAATTAACCTCTGTTTCCACGCGCCATGCTGCAGGACGGCCAGCACCCTCCCTACTCAATCACACTGCTCAGAGAGAGACAGACAGAGAGACAGAGAGGGAGGGAGAGTGGAAAGTAAAGTGAGATTTAATGGAAGAAAAACTAAGTACGAAGGAGAGAGATGGTGGAGATAGACGGATAGATATACTATGTGGCCAGAAGTGTGCAGACATGCCACAGTTTGGGCTGGACCCATTATTTTCAATTAAGGGAAAGCAAAATGCGGCAGTATACGACAATACTTTGAAGTGGACTTTCAACTATGTGGCAACAGTTTGTGGAAGCATATTTTCTGTTTCAACATGACAAGACTCTTTCCTTGAAGAAGTAATGTTTAGTGTGGAAGCAGCTGACTGGTCTGCACAGAGAACTGGCCTCACACACATTTGGGATGAACTGTATAAATATATATATATATATTGTTGTGCTTGTGGTGTTTCTGTCTGTATAAATCAGTATATATGAGCCAGTATATATACAAAGATGAACCAAAACTGAAAGAAAGGGAGATCAGAGATCAGAGAGGGGACAGGCAGTCATGGAAAAAATGAGAAAGAGCGAAAGAAAAAAAAAAAGAAAAAAAAAGAAAAAAAAAATGAGGCTCAGCTCAAGAGCTGATGTCTCAGCGGAGGATCACAGGTGTGACTTGTGCAGAGACAAAGAAAGAAGAGAAAGCTAGAGGAAGGGAGCGGGAGAGAGACAGAGGAAGAAGGAGGGAGGGAGGGATGAAGAGCTCTTGCCGCTGTTGTCAGGAGGATTGAAGAAAGAGGAAGGATGTGTCCATTACAGACAAGACTGTTCTGCTGGTGGCATGGGAACCAAGACTGTCACCACGAACCACCTGTGCATGAGTGTGTGTGTATGTGTGTGTGTGTGTCTACATGCACATATTCACAAACACACACACAATACCCCAGTGTATCCCCTTGAATGTGAACACATGTTTTGATGCACACGCTTAAACCAACACATATAGTATATCTATAGATGCTCTTACAAGTAGGCTTACATACAAAAACTGCCCAGCACATGTTGCGATGCACACACACGTACCATGCATGTATTAGCATGTACGTGTGCACACATACAATAGAACGAGCACACACACCCAAACACACACACACACACACACTCGTCCAGCTCTAACACAGATGGATATACACCACGACTATTAGCAGCTCTGGATTTACAGTGGCCCGTCAGCCTTCAGCTTTTAATGCCACGTGGGGCCTGTTTTACAGCTCTGCCCCAGGGCCCCAATCGGCTTTCAATTAGCAGGTGAGCTGCAGCCCTGTTCCCAATCAATAGCCCAGTACAGGAAGGCTGCAGGCACCCTGGGGCCCCCAGCTTGGAGGGAGGAGAGAGGCGGAGGAGGAGGTGTTGGAGAGGAGGGGAGCTGGCAAGAAAGGCTGAGGTGGAATCATGCCATGCTACTGGGCCAGAGGGCTGTTTGAAGGGGTTGGACCTGTCACTTCCTCTCTTTCTACACACATACACACCCCACGAGAAATGCATCAAGGCACAATTTATCTGCAAATTCAATGTTCAAATCTTGCTTTTCTTACACAAGGAAAAGCAGGCTAATAAAATCGACACACTCAGTGAAGAGTGTTAATGCACTGTTGGCAGCCACGAGGAAGCTGCCCTCCAGTCCAACTAAAGAAATGAAAGCTCTGTTTATGTGTGTCTGAAAAAGGAGAATTTAAATAAGGAAATCTCACTACCTACGATCCATGATTGCATCTTCGATTACATAAATTGTGCAAAGAGAAGTTTTGAATTGATTCATTTAAAAGTATTTAAAGTCGGCGGTTCAGTTTAACAGATCCGTGCAATTTAAAGGCTATAGCTTTACTGGTAATAACTTCTCTGTACAGAAACAGTTTCACGTGTTTCCCATGCCATTTATCCCTGTTGAAGAATTTTCCTCAAAACATATGACAGAGTCTTCAAAGAAAACGATTACGCTGCTGTTTTCTCCAAGAAAATGTCAGTTAATTTAAAAAGGCATTTGAAAGTGACTCTGTTCCATCAGACACAAGTAAATTTGTCTCACACTGTTTTACTGTGTCAGATGACTGATTTTAACACAGATAATAGGATAAAATAATACGAGATGGACATTTTGGCAGTATATCAGTATTCATCATGGGATCTGAGAAATCAGTCTCTTGCTTCTTTCCAGGAACATCAATAAAACCAACATGAGTCAAGTCAAACTCAGCTGATAAACTGCCTGACAAGAGCACTGCAATTTCTACACTTTGTGGTCAGGACATTTTAATGCCCCTGCATTGGAAGTTAAATTATTTATGACTATAGGACTGAATACAAATTAAGTGACTTATTAAAATGGGCATTTTTACAGTGCACACACGCGCGCGCGCACACACACAGACAAATATGCATCCGCATGCATGCACAGCTGTCAAATCCACACTCTCATCAAGGCTCAGCTCAGTCCAACTCCACAGAGAGGAGGAACCAAGCGAAACAAAATTAAGTGTTTCAATTCTCATCCACCTCTCTGAGACACCATCGCATGGCAAAATAGCCAAGTCATTTTAATTAGACTCACAGAGCACCACATGCTTTGGTCCCTACCTCCAACACATGAAAAAGAAAAAAAAAAAAATCCCATTCCCCATAGTGACAGCAGAGAGAGGAGGGAATCTGCCAAAGCAAGAAGCTTGGCACAGAACAGGCATTCACTGAATAACGGTACAGCACGCCATTTTTACATCACGCTGTACTGATTGTCAGAAGAGCAACCCCCATCAAGCAATTTTCTGTCTGTATTTATTTATGTTTTTCTTCTTTTTTCTTTTCTCCTATGTGTTTTGTAACCTTGTGAAAAACCTGGTAACAAAGGGAGCGTGGTGCAGGGGGGGAGGAGAGGTTAGAGAAGATTGGAAGGCAGTGAGGAAGAAGAAGAGGAGGATGAGGAGAGGAGCTACAGGGTTACTGGAGTAACATGGGTGTCTTTGAAGGCATCACCGCGGGGGGTGGGCGGGTGGGAGGAATGCGAGGTGGAGGGGCTGGGTAGATAGGGGTAGAGGTGGGAGAGATAACCGGGTCCCATCCAACACCCTGCTCCTCTGCCTCTTTCCCCGCGCCAGTTATATCCGAGGGGGGCAATGAGGGTCTTTGAAGGCATCCCAGCAGGGGCCGTGTGATTGTGTGCGTGCACGCCTGGTTGTGTTTTTTCACATATATGCGCACGGCTTCATCTATACATACATAAATGCATGTTGGGAAAATTAACGTGTTCATACGGGCAGCGAGCGCCTGAGTAAATGGGGCTAAGTAAATGAGTACAGGTGTGCATGCACGCACAGTTCTGCTCATGTGTGCGCTCGTGTTTGCGCATGTGTGCCTGCATGTGTGATGGGAGAGCAGCCTGCTATAGTACATCTCACTCTGAGTGGTGGAGAGGCAGAGCTCGAGCTGCTGGAAGGCGGAGAGACAGGCAGCTCTTCCCTCCACACATCTCTGTTCAAAGGCGCCATCAAAGTCTGGCAGAAATGTCAGTGCTGCAGGCAGGGGACCGGCCTCTGAATGTCAGTCCTTCTCAGGTCAACACCGAAAGCCAGCCTGCCTCGCACAGACAGAAAGGGAAAGAGGGAAGGAGGGGTGGTGGTGGTGGTGGTGGTGGTGTTGGAGGGGGAGAATAGATGGAGATAAAAAGAGAAAACACGAGGACAGTGATTAGGGGAACATGATAAAATGATGAAGAAAAAGAGAGCGGGATGAAGTTATGGAAGGGAAGAGAGTGATAAGGAACAAGACGGAGATTGCAGGGCAAAGAATAATAACAGAGGATAAGAGAGCAAAATGTTGGGTTTGGTCGTTTGTGGCAAGACTGAGTTTCTTTCATTCTATCAGTGTGTGTTTCTGCGAGTGCAGCAGGATGTCAAGTGACTTCAGGCCAGAGATCTAGGGGAGACTTTGAGCGGGAGAAAGTAATAAGGAAGGAAACAGAAAGGAAAAGCAACGCAGACAATGCAAAATCGTCCTTGCTTGTGCATGCCTCCCCAAATGCAGGAATACACTCAGAGAGACAGATATAATACCAGACAGACACACACACACACACAATACAATAGAGAGAGAGAGAGAGAGAGAAGTGCACTCGTATAGAAGACGTGCACAGCCACACACACACACACACACACAACACACACTAGTGATTGTCCCAGCGCAGGCCATGAGGAGCCTGTCAGATTACAGGAGGGTAATTGAATGGTAACGGAGCAGACAACACATCTAGCACAGCCGGACTCCAGAGGCGGCCGCCACCATACCAGAGCTCAGGGGAAATTCAGGGCCCACTTAATAGTGAATTGGAGATGGGGCATTGTGTGTGTGTGTGTGTGTGTGTGTGTGCGTGTCAGAGAGCGAGAGAGAGAGAGTGCTTGGTAGGTGTGGCACAAAGGAGAGCACCCATGGCAGCAGTGAAAATGGTCACTGAAAATTTGAGGAGAAACTACTTGAGATGGGCGAAAGAAATGGAAAAAAAAAAAAAAATTACAAAAAAAATTGGGGGCATTACAAAAAGAAAGAAAGAAAGAAAGAAATATTGGTTAAAGACACAAAAGGAAGAGGGACAGGTACATGCCCAGACAGAAAGAAAGAGATTAATAAAGAAAAAGGCAAAGAGAAAGAAGCAAAATGAAGAAAGATAAGGCAAAAGAGCAGAAGGTGGGGAAATAAAAAGGAGAATTAAATGCAGACAAACAAAAAGAGGGCAGTGGGGGGGATATGGGGCGACTGTGAGAGTGACAAAATGAACCAAAAAAAAAAAAAATAACACAAAAAGACGAGACATAGAAACAAAAGAGAGCTGCTATGTGATGTACCTCAGTGTCCACATGCCAATGAGCATCTCTAATAGTAGAGAAAATTGAAAAGTGAGTGTTGTGAGGGAGTCAAAGAGAAGCACATGCAGCGCTACATGAAGACAAGTGACAAATGAATGTAGATTTTTTATTTTTTTTTCTCTCCCAGTGGCACTTTAATGGCAATGAACACTCAGTGTCATTTTATTCCCAAATGAAAAGGGAGAGACGAGCAGACATGACATGCACAGAACACACATTATGATATTGACTGAAGGAGGTGGGAAGGTGTGTGTGTGTGTGTGTGTGTGTGTGTGTGTGTGTGTGTGTGTGTGTGTGTGTGTGTGAGACAGGCGACCGACTTCTGCTGGGTGCCTTTTCTCGATAGACGGCAGCCCAGCCGCTGGGCAGAAACTAACAAGTAACTTCACTCTGGTGAGTAAAAGACAGACTGAGGGAGGATGTGGAGGAATGGATGGAAAGAAAGAGAGGCGTAAGAACAAGGAGAGAGAAAAAAAACTAAGGGAGAGCAGAAGTGAGAAAGGAGGGGAGAGACAGGAAAAGAGGGGGAGAAAACAAGGAGGTCTGCTGGGTGTAAAGTTTCCCCTGGATATGATATGTGGATATGGGGATGTCATCAAGCCTGTGAAGTGGAAATAATAAAGAATTAGGATTGTCTCTGAAGACAAGGGAATTAATCCAAAATGAATTACGAAGGGGGGAGAGGAGGAAAAAAAAAAAAAAAATCAACATCAGCTATTTCCTTTTCCTCTGCTTCGAGGCAGATAGGGGGCGGTTTGTGCGAGTACTGTGAATCCCATAAAAATTAAATTAATAACAAAGGGAAAAAAAACACACGCACACACACATACACAAATAGAAGCGGAAAAATTAGTAGTACGGGGGTGGGGAGAGATAGTCGTACAGAGAGCAAGGGTACAGATGGAAAAAAAATAAAAAAAAGAAAGAAAGAAAGACAAGAGAGAGATTTGAGGGAACTGAGGGTGGGCACTGTTGCTGCCAGATTGCACTGCTCTTTTGTTCCCCCTCGTCTTTCTGGAAAGGGCTGCCGGTGTTAAAGAGGAGATGCCGCCGAGGCCATTGTAATAAATGCCACTTGTAAATTGCGGAGTGGAATTATACAGCGTGCAGATGGATCCATACGCCTGAGCAAAACGTGGCCAAAAAACCAGGAGCGATAATTAAGACTTAGGGGGTGAATGACAGAGCCATTTGTGACGACGGAATATGGCGTCTCCTAGCTTTCTGGGAAACAGAAGGGCTCGGAGAGGCTCGGTGTCACAAAACATTACCCACACAGCTGTTGGCTTTATGAGCAGCAATGGTGTACTCCCTTCCTCCCTCCCTCTCCCTCTCATCCTCATCTACTCTCTATCTCTTTCTACCACCACCACCCCTCTTCCCAACATGCACTCCCCCTCCTCCTCCCCTTGGTCACCACACAGTGGTGCTATTCTTTTCCGTTTTGTGCCATTTAAAAACAACCAGCCCTTTCCTTTTCCCCCCAAAAAACACCATCAGCTCGTCTATCCATCGCCACCCCGTTCGCTTTCTTCGCCTAACACCACCATCCTTGCCATCTCTGAGGGACCAGACAAGGACTTGTACTCCATCATTCATATCCAGGCAAGAAGAGGAGGAGGAGGAGGAGGAGGCACTCCGCATGCACACAAATATAGAGTAACACCCAGGCTGAAAATTCAATAAAAAGCACTGACACTGACAGTGCTTGGTACTGTTTTGAATGGGAGTTTGAGCTTACTGGGGCTTTGGGCTGACTGTAAAGCAGGAAAATCGAATTCTGTTGTTTTTCTTCTCTCTTTTTGTTAAAAAAGAAAAAAAAAAAAAAGCATGTTTGTATGCCATCCCTGCGCTCGGTGTCCACACGAGTCCTTGCATGCTGCACTGCTTGTAAGGTTCAGGAATCATGTCCGTGCTTTGTTCACGCCGCGGCTCATTTCAAGCATTTCTCTTCAAAAATCATTAGACGCCGGTTCCCGTTGCACTCCCGGGAATTCACCACACCTGCTCAACAAGTGCAACCGCACTGTCATGTACCCAAATACCTCTTTTGTTTTGTGTCACTGCATAAATTGCCGCTGTGTCTCGGCGAGAGCACTGCCGAGAGAAACTCCTGTACATTTATCCTACTTGGCGAATAAAGTGATTCTGATTCTGATGTGTCCCCCAAACTCTGCCCTCTAGTCTCTCTCTCTCTCTCTCTTAAGTCCATCTATCTCTCTGCCTGGCTGGCCAGCCTGTCTTCTGGTCTCGTCTACCTCTTTGTCTCTGTCCCGGGGGCCTCCACAGCGTGCAGAGTAGCCTGCGAAGTCTTAACTCAAACGAGACCCCTTCGCGCCCCGTTAAACCACCGACCTTCTCTGTCACTCCTGTCGCCCGCTGCTGCCGACGACGGGGGCCTGAGCTGCAAGCTAAGAGACCCTGAGCTCAATAAAAGTGTGGGTGATTAAACAACTCCCTGTAATTGCTCCTTTTGTGCAGGAATCAAACGGTCACACTTATTACGGAGGCAGGAGAGAGGGAGGCTGGGAGCAGTAGCTTCCGCCGAGGGCCAGACACCCTCGGTGACCCTCTGCCCTCCCGTCACTACTCCTTTATCTGACCAAACAACCACAGTGTGTGTGTGTGTGTGTGTGTGTGTGTGTATGTGTGTGTGTGTTTACCTGCATGTGTGTGCGCTAATGCCCTATGTGTATCTGCCAGTGTGTACGTTAAGTATGCAAAGAAAAGTCATCGAAACAAAGGCCGAGCAGAATAACACCAGAGCTCCCCTCAGTGGTCAAAGGTTGAACTACACGTGTAAAAGCCCTGGTTTGGATCTAAGCGATTTGCAGTTGTGTGCTACCAGCCAGCTGGCTTTGGTAATGGGGGACAAAGCCAAACCAGGGGACCATGTCCAACATGAAGGCTGGGTTTCAGAGATCATAGTAACACGTGAATCACACACATCATCTGCTAGTCGCACACGTACGTACAGACATCAGCACGAGGGCCCAGCCGCAGACCCCGTCAAATGGGTCGGCTCACCAAAGGGAGGGGCCCAATTACAGTAGCCGCAAATACACACATAAAGTGCCTTTCAAGGGCCCATGAGTGCTTCAGCTTCCCTGTGATTATGCCCACTCTCTACACACCCAGCACTTGTCGTACACATACAGGGGCCTCCTGTGCCAAAACAGCCATCAGACCGGACTTTTGCAGCGGAGCAGCGATGAGATGTGTTCAGCTGGTTTGAAAGAAGAGAGCTTTCTGTGGTCAGGGGGATAGCGAGACAAACCGAGAGAGGGAGGGCGGCGCGAGCATTCGGCTGGTCAACAACTATTAGTGATCTGCGTCTCGTTGAGGTGAAAGCATACCCTGTAATATTTTAACCAAGACAGATTAGATTTAAAGAAATCAATAAAAACTTGAATGAACTTGTGATGCAGCAAATTGAAAACATTTAGAGGTAGTTTTAGCGAGCCTGTAAGTACTGCAGCATATGCCCGTGTGGCGGCCTCTCCTGCACCACTTCCCCCTGAACTAAATCAATTACTTTTGAAAGGAAAATCAGTTTGAATGGAGGAGGTGCTGCTTAAGAACATTAGACGCTGGTGTTATGTTTCTTTCACCTACTTCTTTTAAAAACAGCTTAGAATTGTATGGTGCAAGGTACAGATGGTATGCGTAGCAGAACATAACTAAGTAACCAGTTATTTATATTTGTACTACTATCTTAGCAACTACAGATGCAAAGCAGCAATAACTTAATCTAGACCAAAACAACTTCCCTATTTGTATGAAATTGTTTTGTGCATAATTCCTGTGGGAAAAAAATGTAATTAATTAAATTATTACAACTATTTTCTAAGTGCACAAGATGCTTTTCTTTAGTTATCACCAAACCTCTCCTGCAAATTTGCAACACCGCGTATTAGCAAGTATTTTATGTTAGAGTTCAGTGCAATTTTAATCTACAACTACTTCACTTTGTGTTACTCTTCCTGCTTCAGCAACAATAACATATTATTACATATAAAGAGGAATAATTACATGTCAGTGCCATGCTTTGTGACATAAACAAGTAAATTGTATTCATATCAATTATAATGATTTTTTTTTCTTCCCCATGACAGGACAAAATGGCTCTGGGACTATAAGTGCTGATTGAAGATCATTGACTTACGTCACCACATAAACCTGGAATTGAGTAAGTCTGCGAAGCATAATTACACAAAACAGTATAATTCGTCTATTATAAGCTCTCAATCTTTTTCAAGTAATTATACATGTGAGTTATGGATACGTCAAAGTAAAGTTTGAGCTTCGGACTAGGCTTCAAATAGACCAGAGGCTGTCCGTGTCTAAGGTGGTGGAGTAATAGTGCCCTCTTCTGCTTAAAATGCTGCCGCCGAACCTCAGCAACAACACACATTTCCATAGTCAACGCTCACACTGTTTTTTTCCCCCCCACAAAGATATCAAAGAAAATGAGGCTATGTGTAAAACTGTGCAAAATCAGGCTTTATTCTTTTCTTTTTTCCTTTTTTTTTTTTTTTTCCCTCCTGCATTGCCGCCTTTCATCTTCGTCATAATCACCATCATTGTCGTCAACATCATCTTCGAAAACATTACTCACCGGAGACAGACAGCGAGAGAACAGATTCTCAAAGAGACTCGCTGCTCGAGCCTCTTGACAAAAACAGGCATCATCTATTAGCAGAGTCCCGCAACACAATGGGTCAGCTGTACATGTCCATCTCTTTCCGGTGCAATACATTTCAACAGGATCCCCAGTGTCCGTATTTACAATTTGTTTTCCTTTTCAGTGCCTCAGAGTCCATTCAGTAGTCAAGAGTTTCAGTTCCAGGAGACAATGACAGCCCACCTTTAGTACAGACATAGTTAGGATGTTGGATATTATAGTCTTGCTGACTCCATAAATATTTATTTTATCACTTCTTCTTTTCCTCCGCTACCCGTCTAACGCAGGTCCGAGGACAGTCGATTTCTCCAGCTTAGGCAAACGTTGAATAAGTGCAATGTCTAGTATAATGTCAAGAAAATACAAAGCCACACATACATACATACATACATACAGTACATGACTAACTGATAAACTTGATTAGCTATACAAGGTTGCCATTCTCCAAGGTGAAACCAAAAAAGTTGCACATTAACGCACCTCTATAATATCCAGGATCCGTTAGTTTAGAAGTGAGAAGGATGTGCGCTCACCTGGACTGGATACCGTCTGTAAATAGTTTTGGAAAATTGTCCATGATTTTCTGTACAATGGATTTTGTTCTTTCAGAATCCAGTGGTCAGTGTACTCAAAGAGGTTTATTTTAAAATAAAATTCTCTCCACTGGATTTTAAGTAGAGATGACTAAAAAAAAAATGATGATACATGACCGATTATGGTTGTCTTTTAACAGAGAACATAAGTAACGGATGTTCACAGACTAAATCCATCCACCTGTTTTATTCCTTTTTTTTTTTTTAATTTCAGTGAGTGAGAGGATAGTCATCTGTATGTTTTATCAGTATGTCTTTATATTGCTGTTGTTCAGGGGTAAGTCTGATGGTTTCAGTATGACGAGTTTTAGCCTGATGTGTTTTACATTAAACAATATTTGACAATTTAGGAGACACGAAAACAAACGCACTGCAACTGGGCCTCGATGCACTCTTACCCACTGTTTAGTTCAAGAACTGCACACCCCATGAGACTTTGACAAACCCTTTAAAAAAAAAAAAAACCTACAGCAGAGGAAAATATTATCCACTTTATCGGAATTGTTGAGTGGAAACTAGAGGAAGAGGCTATCCTCAGCACCAAAACATGAAAGAAATCCATCTAAAAGCAGCAAAAAGCTCAAGTGTTGGGTGTTGATTCTCAGTGAGATCAGTAGTAATGCCAGCCCTTTAACACTGCAGGCCTTCATTTCATAAAACGTTAATAGCAAAAATATTCACCGAATGGATCTTTAAGAAAAATTTGACCGTTGTTCTCATTGAAACCTGCAATGCTGCACTTTTGTCCTGTCAAAAAACAAAAAAAAACAAAATCTAAAAATCCTTTTCATTTGCTATTTGGGGGCTGCAAGTGTTTATAAAAGTGCTTCATCAATCAGAACTGTCCTAATTCTACAATGACAAATCATAATAACCAGATTTTTACATAATGTCGTCAGAAACAAAGTGCTTATAGTGAATGTAACTTGAGTTCAAGCCACACCTCGCTTATTAGATTCCTTCTGCTTTATCCAGTGGACAAGGACAAAACAACAGAGTAATGCTTGCCCCTCAGATAACCGTGTCACACACCTTAATTCATGTCATTAGTTAAAGAATATTGAATAAGCTGATGAGCGATAATGACTTTGCAAACACAATAAGAGAACAAACTTCTATGCGCATGTAAATCCATCACTTATTTGCCACAAAGGGATCTATTATTAGTCGGAATGGTTATTTTTTTAATTATATATTCACAAAGAGAAATGATAAATGGAGATAATTAGTCCAAGGGATCAGTAAGATTGGAGCAGGAAAAAAAAAAAGGAGAAAGCCCAGTCAACCCAAGTTCAGGGGTGTGTGTGTGTGTGTGTGTGTGTGTGTGTGTGTGTGTGTAATTCCAGTGACTACTTTTTTTTCTTCATCAGTGTTCTGTAAATGCCACGAACATAGAAAAGCAGACTTTAACCAGGTTAAACCTAACTGAAGGTCAAATGAACACGTAATGTGTAACCGTTGTGAGAGGAACAAAAAGAGGGAGAGGAAAACGAGAAGACCAGAACAAAACATCTTCAGAAAATAATGTGCTCAAAGAGCTGCCTCGTCCTTCAGTACCAGGCCCGAGGACAGCTCGCCCAAACATTCGCTCTAACTGTCTTCCTGCCTGTGTGCCTCCACCAGAGAGACGTATGGATCCAAGCGCCGCTGGTGAACCTCCATTAGCTGGAGTAGATCTGGGTCCCAATCACACGCATGATCTCCTTCTGCACCTTAGGCTCTTGGGTGTTGATGTTGGCATCTCCTACTTGGCCATCTTCATACCTGCACATGTACAGGTTATTTTAGAATTCTGTTAAACAAGGTTAGTTTTAACACCTAGTCTTGCTCGATTACCTTCACTTTCTCCTGCATGCTGCTGTAACACTATCTGGTGGTGCTAGTTTAAAGTCTATTGTTTTCCCCAAGTTAAGATTAAGGCACATGATCAAAAAAATAAGCTTTCCATACTTCTGCAAGTTGCCCCCTGTCTAAAAGATCTGCAGATGTCATTAGGCGTGACACAACACAGCTTCTAGTTTTTATTCTAACCATATCATCCATTTGTTCATGCTGAAAAACACAACCACACACACAGAGCTCCAGTTCAGAGTTCAATTATATTTAGCTGTGATTTCAGTTTGATTGCAGGACGTCTCAAACCTAATTTCCAACTCAGAAGGCAGCAGTAAACACGATAATAGACTTTGCCATCTGGTGAAAAAAAAAAAAAAAAGTCTCTGACCTGAGAGGAACTGAGTTTAGTCGAATGGTAGCACCACTCAGCAGAATTTATTTACTGCTCCATTAAAAAGGATGATGAAGGACAACTGTAGTTCTTCATTAAATTACTTTTATCACGTATAGTTTAGCAGATTACACACACACACACAAAAACTGAACATGGGTGGCGAACTGCATTTTTAACCGCGATAACGATTATAATATTTGCTCCCTGGTTGCTATGTCAACTCTTTCGATGAATATGCATTAATGAAATTATCACGGAGTTGCAGGGAATACTTACACAAAAAAGAAGCGAGTACAGACGTGGTCGGATACCGGACACACCCAGATGTTGCCGTGTTTCTGCAGATCCTTGGATGTGATAACTGTTCAGCAGAGAGAAGCACGTTTTACTTAATTGCAAAATTAAAAACTGCAATTAGTATGTACTGTTCTTTATTGTTATTCCATCATTGCTGCTGGTTGTAGCCGTGGTGTTGCGACTGTTTTTTTTTAAACGGAACATAAGCTGCACTTCAGCTTAAGTTATTATCCTGAATGATCCGCTGTATTTCTTTTTATTGTTTTCTCCAATAATGACAATGATGACCATATAATTGCTATGACTTTTTAAAGTATAATTGCACATTAATACACTTGTCACATTATCCGGTTTTATTTAGACTGTAATGGCGTTTTAATTTCATTCCCTCGCTATTATACTTTTGTTTGGTGAATGTTTTTCACATTTGATAAAGGGGAGATTTTATTGACTAAAACACTGTGTTTACATCCATCAAGACACACACATCAGAGTGTATTAATCAAACAGTCTAATGCCACATATTAACTGCACTTTAAAGCGCATTATACCTTGTGCGGGCTATTACCTTCACAGAGAGCGATGCAGTTCAAGTTTCGACTCTGAAGGAACCGTGATTGTATTGGACGGCTCTATTGAAAAAGACACAGCAGTGAGTTAGTTGCTACAGTAACGAGCGTGATCTAACTGAGGTACCCAGAGGACCCCTGTAACACTGATAATAACCAGCACTGAAGCCGAACAGTGTGCGGCGGTCAGAAACATGGCAGAGTGATTACAAGAAATGTTTGAAGTGTACAAACCGTTCTAAAATACAACCCTCATCCAGCAATCAGGGATGATTTCTATTCAGGCTTCTACTTGCTCCATGCCTCTGCTCCTTTGTATGTAATAAAAATCTTTTTTTTTGTCATACATACACTCTATGTGAGGATGAAATGTGTCCCTCACCTGTGGTATGGTGTTCATCCTGTTGTAACGCTGCACTAGTTCGTCTTTGGTGGGCATGCGGTGCTGTCCTTTCCCCATTCCTACAAGAAACAGCACACAGCCGGACAACAACTCTCAGTTAGAACGACCTTACTGCAAGTCACTCAAGCTGTGAAAAACCTTCCTCTAGTGGTCTTGAACTCTTTGTACGGAAAAATTATTACCCATAAGTCTAACCTTCATGGGAAGGTTACTGGTCCAAAATGCTACCAAATATATATGACATAAAAAAGCCAAATAAAATCCAACATCCAGCAATAAAACAAAGTGAATGCAGCGAGTACAACTTTTTTTTTTTTGATCTATCTTTTAAAAAGTACTATCAAGTTCAAACAAAGTGTAGTTGATGCCCAAAACTGTTACTTAAAAAATATATTATTATCATTATTTAGCTAACAATATAGAATTTCCTACAAATTTACCAAGTTGTGAAATGTTTACAGTGCATGTGGGCTCCACTGGCAACCCACGGCCCTGATGTCCCCATAACGACCACAAAAGCCTACCACGCCAGACCTGAATTCAACTTTATGTTTCAGTGGAAATAAATGGAGAAATACGGTGCAGACGGAACCATTTAAATGTCTCTAACATCACCACCCCACAAAAAGAAAAACCATATAAAAAGCCAACGAGGAACAAAGTGACACACACAGATCCCCTTGACAGCCCTATTGTACACAGCCACAACATAAAGTATGGTATGGCAGGTGGCACGCAAGCTCAGAGGCCCGAGGCCCAGAACCCAAAATGGACACACAACACAGTACAGCACAATAAGATAGCATGGAAAGCTCCCGCACGTGAAAATGGAGTGTTCCGGGATGACAGTCAGGCCATGTTACAAACACACGAGGGCACTCAGTGAACATGGTGGAAAAAAAGTGCGAGGGGAGGCCGGTGGGGTCGGAGTGGCGAGGAATGAGCCGTTCCTACCTGAATATCCAAAAGATATGCTGGAGATGGGGCTCAGATAGATGCCCTTTCCATACGCTGCCCCATGCAGCTTGGGTTTGAAAAGAGCAGGAAGGAAGGAAGGGTGACTGAGCAGTTGCACAGGACAACCTTGCATATACACTCATGGATGCACTCACGCGCACAATTCATACCAAACCTCGAAGTTAAACCATAGAAAAGTCTATATAATAAGTAAGTGTTTAATATGTTTCTGCGACAGTTTGTCTGGCAAACCCCACCGAACCGAGCATACGAAACACACCCACGCACACATGTGCCAATATCCAGATGGAGGACAGTGACTAGCAAAAGTGCCAAAGAGAGAAAAGACAGTTGAGTTATTCCAGTAATCTGAAACGGCTCCTATAATTCACACAGTCACACCTTTAAACTTCTTACATTCCTGTGGAGATCATCTTGAATTTTGTGAGCGACATTCATGCGTAAAATGTTCAGGTATTCAAGCGATGCTCGCATGACGAATGAGACGTATGGGATGTGTGCTGGCGTGAAGGTAAAAGAGTGAGGATGACTGATAGCGATGGTGAGCCTTCACACAAGAATGTCCGTAATGAGGGGAAACAGAAGGACCACAGAGAAACAAGAGGAAGAACAAAGAGCGACTCGACAGTTCGGGAATACGTGAGGGAGACGGAGCTCGGGACGTTGCACATCTGGAAGAAATGAAAAGGAACAACAGACACGAGTTTTTGGGGGTTTTTTTGCGCGCGTGTGATGGCTGGAGCTGGAGGCAGACTCAGTCCTCCTCCTCCTCCTCCTGTGGAACACAATGACAGAGGAAGGGTGTCAATGCTCAAGGTGAAACGGAGAGGAGAAGGGAGGGGAGGGGGGGGAGAGAGGCGGATGAGCACCGAGGCGAGATCAAAGATGGTGAGTTCAAAAAGTTGGAGAACAAAGAAGGCATAAATGAAACACATCAGCATGATAGAGCAATCACGGCCGACGTGAACGATTCAAAGATCCTTGAGATTTCAGATTTAATTGTGTTTAATCTATTTTCAGGACATGCCGGTGTATCTCCAAGCAGTCATTATCGGCCGCATAGTGCAAATGAGACAATTCTGTGCTCTCTGGTGCTCAACTATGCTTTTCTTGTTTTATTCATTTATCTTCTGCAGACCTGGGTTACAACCTTGGCAGAACAATATAAAGCTATAGATGTATGCAGAAATGAATAAAACAGGCGTATATTTTGGATATGGTTTTCTCCTTCTTTACTTGAAATGATCTTGCATATTCCCTCTGTGGATAATTGTTCCGCTGTGGTATTGACTAGTTTTAAATGAACTCTTTAATAATTTGATCTACTTTTTGTCCCAGGTTGGAATACAATACGGCCAGTTACTAACCTTCAACAGAAGCCCCTATTCACTCCGAGGAAGGCTGTACTCACTACCACAGAGCTTGTCCTTTGCATCCTTCAGCTTGAGACCTGGCCTACTCAGTGCTCTAGGTGGTTGACCCCAACAGGGCACACAGGCAGCCTCTTGACATCACAGCGGACACCACAGCCCACTCCCTATGTCCGACAACGGGGAGGGGACGTGCTGTCTGCTGCTGCCGGCGGACGAAAGAACGCGGCCCGGCATTGGCCAAGCGAATCTCCCAGTGTGCCCTGCTCGCTAACATGCCAATTGCAAAGCTGACGAAAGGGAAGCTGGCATCCATTAACTGCAAAAATGAATCAGCCGGACAGCGAGCCTGCTTTGTGTGAGAGCAGGTTTACTGTCCGAGAGGAGATGCATCGTAAATTCCAGCCAACTGCCAGGGTTACGTACCTGCAGTTTGGTGTAAGAGGCATTGACTAGTCCATTTCTCAGAACAGAGTGCCAGTTCTCTATATGGGAACCACTAGAGCAAGTGTAGAGAGAAGGAGAGATAAGAAGGAAAAGATAAAACAAGTGCTGTGTGAGTAGAAACAGCCTGGATCCCAGTGTGCAACCACTGAGGTGTAGTGGCTCAATCCATGCTGTTCGAGAATGTTGGAATGAAATAACATTTTGTTGTCTTTCCACCAACGTTCCTAAAATTAGATTTCCTTCTTTTAGTATTTCTGTTTTTAAACATGCTGCTATCGGTTTTCATGAACTAGATGGTTCTCTTTCATCGACTGGCAATAAGGAGCAGCAAGCAAATGGATATTTACTATAATCTTATTTATGATCATATTATTTGATGACTATGATAATTTCATGGGTTATTACTATCAGGTAAAACCTCAAGATTCACGAAGAGAGAAGATACAAGCTCTCTTCTACCAACCACAAAGCAGCTACTGTAGTCATCTATTTATACCACTTGTGCAAGGACATGTAAGGGCATTGTGTTACATCATCACAGTCCCTTTTCATTGTTTAATATTGAGAAATAAAGTACTAAAAGATCAAAGATGACAAGCTATCATTGCTGCCTTTTAGCACAAAACTGCATCTGCAACTGCATCTCCCAGTGCAGGTATCTGGATTATCTTAAAATAAAACACAACAGTGTCACGAGTGCTGTTATTTTTAACTGGTGTTGAAGCAGTATTAAGTCACTGTTCCCACATTTTTAGGTAGACACATAGGAAAGTTCCTAATTTCTCTTAATACATAGTTGTATGTCTTTACACTGACTGACTGATTTATATTTTGTATTTTCTATCTACGTCAATATAAAATGACGGCAGCCAGGCTAAATTAAATATTTGGCTGTCTTTTTTAAAAGAATTATTAAATTTGTTGTATTAACCAGCCTAAAGAGAGACTGTTAGCACTGTGTGTGCATTAGTTGTACCCTGCAAGTGCCCAGATGGGTCGTGTGTTTCTAAAATATTCAGCAGAGCCCCATCTGCTACAGTACAAATCTCTATCTCGCAGATATTGCTGGCTCCACACGCTGGCTAAGAAAGGTGGTTTTTCTGTCCAAGAGAATGGCCACTGCTCTGTGCTGTTGTTTGTTATGGTTCCATAAAAATCTGCTAGAGTGGCCCCTTCATCCACAACATAATGACCAGGTGTTACACTGAGACATGTTCATGCCTGACAGAGTGTACTTCTCTAATTCTAAATTATGCATGCATTTTAGTGACTATGCTTGATTTGAGATCAATTATTAACAGTATGTGATTTCTCACATTAGCTTTACTCGAGGACACATGCTTAGCAATATATAACTGCAAACTGTTTTCTGATGTTTTGAAACAGCCAAACCGAATTTAATTTATCAGCTTTTTAAGCCGTCAGCTTTTTAGGTCATTCGGTGAAAACGTAGAGTTTTTATGAAAAGCACGGTAGCTGATGGGAGGTGTAACTCACTGGAAGGCGAAGGTGCTGCCGTAAAGCTTCTTGGCAGTGCGAAAACGAGCTTCCTTGGCTGGGGGGCTGCTGAGCAGCAGGAACTGGTGGGAGGTGTGCATGAATTTCAGTTGCTATTACAATGAGATCATAAGGACGAGTGACAGTGAGAGAGAACGAGAGAGAAAAACAGACGAATAGAGAATGAGCATAAACCATCAAATTACACAACATAGCATTCAATTCACATTCAAATGAATTTGATAAAGGAGGCTTGAGGGTGTCATTCTGGTTTCCTACCCTACTGAGAGGCAGCTTGACGATATGAGACCTGTTACTGGAAATAATCCTGCAGAAACACAGTGAGGAGATAAAAAATAATAACAAAAGATATTGTAACAGAATATAAAGTATCCGGCATTGTGACACCACTTTGCTTGAATCACAATAGACCTTTTCCACAGGAGACATTTTGACTTGTCAAAACGCAGACATCCCAACATTGATGATCGCTCCATTCTTTTCAAGTGTTCTTATAGTATTGAACAAGCATCGACAACACCAGAGCCCTGAAACCAAAGCATCTAAACAGAACTTATCATTTCCGCCTGTGTTTTTACTGCTCTGACAAATCAAAATGTCTTCTCTGACAAAGGCATAAGCATTACTGTGCTGTCTGTGATCATTCAGCTAATATGTTGAAGACAAATGCTGTTAAAAAAAAAAAAAAAAGAAAACAAAGCAGAGTAAATCCATTTCTGGAGCAGATTCTCTCCACTCACCACTGTAGCAGGGGATGGGCCAGTGGGTCCAATTTGTCCATCTGTTTCTTGATCTCCAGATATGAACCCTGGAAAAAACACACACGCTTGTGGTGATTTTCAGCTTTTTCTTCCCAAAACCAAATGAGCAAGTGTTTAGAATCAGACATGTGG
Organism: Stegastes partitus; assembly: GCF_000690725.1. Classification (NCBI taxonomy): domain Eukaryota; kingdom Metazoa; phylum Chordata; class Actinopteri; family Pomacentridae; genus Stegastes; species Stegastes partitus. Next base: position 68,526 of record NW_007579724.1, read on the forward strand.
CGTAAATAACATGTAGCATGATTATTACTCATAGTATAATAGCACAGATTCAGGCCAGCCACAGTGGCTAAGGAAGCAGCAGGAAGAGTAGCACAGACAAGATGTCTCAATACATAAAATCCCACCATTGCAGCTCAAGCACATCAATACATGATAGTTGATACATCTACTATCTTTGCCATTCTCCCCCCCCCCCAGCTCCTCATTGTACCTGGGTCATTTCCCGGATGGACATAACACTATCCAGTGCTTTCTGCAGTCTTTCATAATTCTTCTTCTGTGTTCATCGGTTGAGCCAAACATCCATTGGGTGCAATGAGAGAGGGAACAACATACAGACGTCTAAGATCACTTGGAAATACAAAGGTTTGCTAAAAAAACAATACAATGTGAAGCTTTGCAGTCGTATTTTAAGTTCTGACTGCAGCTGTCGTTCTAATAGAGCATGCGTTGTGTTTTTTCAAATTAAATGTCATCACGGAATGAAATCTGAGTCTTGATGTCGCTGGTAATCACGATTCCAGCAGTGAGGATGCTGACCTTTGGGTTGAAGGCCAGCGTCTTGGGGTCATTGGGATCGACAACTGATGGGTAGGGCTCAAAGATGATGCTCTTACGAGGAGACTCAAGAGCAGCTCGACACATGGCCACAAGTAGGTCCACCACCTGCGAAGAGAGGTCATAAAGTCGGCTCAGTTTCAATATAAACCACAAATAATTAGAAACCATCATCAATATCTTGGGCGTTTTTGTTACTTAGATATAATCTAAGGGTTTGTTTTTTGTTTTTGTTTTTTAAAAATAAATAAATGATTTTAGAAAAAAAATAATCTAAATGATATTATGAGCTGTGTGTTGTGTTGTTGTCACCTCTGCTCCGGTGGCCACCTCCTCTGCAGCTCCAGACATCACACCCAGAGTGTAGAAGGAGAACACACACAGCTCCCTGGTGCACACAGCCGGCTGCATGAACACACACAGACGAAGATGGATGAAAACACACTCATTTCAGCGTGCATTGCTATACAATGAAAAGCACATTCATTCACACACTCTCTCCTCTCTCGCACGCTTCCATTATTGGAAAACCCATTAACAGGATCATATTACTGAAAGAGAAAAACATCCCGTAGATAATTTTTTTTTTTTTTTTTAGTAGTGATTTTTCCACTGATATGAAAAGGTTTATAAATCTGTGTTACACATCCATGTTACAAATCCTTATGTTCCTCTCTGCTGTCTCCGATACCTTCAGCATGGATCCATTCTGAAAGACGTGCTGTTCGTCACAGACCACACAGTACTCATTAAGCGTGGGGATCCTCTGTTCTGAATACTTCATTATCTGTTTGGAGAAAAGCACAGCAGTGTTCCCAGTTATAACTCCCACCTCCGGAACTGCCTCGCACTGGAGTTTGGCAGAGTTGTTACGACAGAACAGTTTTGGCTAGATTAATCCGGTTCCTGGAACAACACTGTCCTCTAGGCAGGTACACAATCTCCAGTATAAATAGCTAATATAACAGACAGGTTGTACACCGGGCCTTTATTGATGCTTACATACAGAGATACTTAAACGTTACAAGGAGACTTTTATAAATCACTTGCCAGATACTGTTTACTATTCTTATATACTGTACTTATAAACAATACCAGGATGTTTTATTGCTCTATAAATGCTCCACAGACTTTCTTCCTAAGCCCAATGACCCAGACAGGGCGTGTAACTGCCTTTATGAGGGGATTCATATCTTCTTGAATCTAACCTGCACTAAGAAGCCGTACTCCAAGGTAGGGATGTTCTTGCAGTGGCCGCCCGCCTGGGATGAGAAAAACAATTCAATCAGCTGCCTCGTGGTAATCTGCGCTGGGGCCCTGGCCGCCGGGACAGCCACAGTCTGATGAGTCAAGTGAAGACAAAGCATTATGGGAAAGGGCGCAGCAGCAGCAGCCATGTTACGGTAAAGGTAGGGAAAGGCTCAGGTTGGGAACAGTGCAGGTGGCGGGTGACTGAGAAGAGGGTCAGAGTGGGTCACGGTGGATTCAAACACAAGAGAACAATAGAAAGTGCCTAAAGTAGTGGAGCATTAACATTTTGCAGAGTTAAGAGGGATTTGGTAGAGCGTTATGAGTGTCTACATTAGCACTGTTACAAGTACATGTAAGGAATGTGAAGTTAAAAGTCTCAGAGTTGTAATAAAAACACTTTGACCATGCAAGTGAGAAACATTGTAGACAAATAAGCAGGAGTACAGTGGATTTTGTTAATGTACATCAATCACATTGAACAGTATTTGACATTCGGAGTCTAATTTGTCCAGACTGACTCTAATTTGACACTGACCTGGCTATTTGGTGGATAGCTGAAGAGCTCCCCTTTTGGGTTCTTCATGGTACATGAGATGGAGCGGTTCATCAGGCGCGTCACTCTCAGCTCAGGGACACTCAGCTTCCCTTTTAAAACTGTGTCTTGGATCAAAGGAAAACTTGGAGACCTGGCAGAGACCAAAACACATAACATGTCACTGGAAATCAAACCACTCTAAAGTTGTCTTTGTCCTCGTATAAGTTAAATAGAGGAAGGTTCGACCTCAGTGTAGACAGTCTTCAACTTACTGTAATGTTGCTTTGACTAAAATCTTATTAGTAATATCATATCCAAAATCTCATCAGCTCTAATCGTGTATGTTCAGCACCTGGTTGATTATAAAGAGACATTTCCTGAAGAAACACACACTCTGCTCTAGTCGCTCATGCTGCACTAACAGTACATACCAGCTCAGACAACTGAAATCTGTCTGGACAGTAGCTCAAGTCACTAACTGTTAAAATACAGGACCCAGCGTTCACTTCTACCATTGCTCTCAGTATATTATCCATGCACCCTCTTGACATGAGACTCCTGTCAAGCCGTGAGGATGTCAAGACAGCCTAGTAGTTAGTGAAGCTGACCTCCATCGAGTGGGCTGGGATTTAATCCCCTGTGCACCCATAACTGTCAAAGCATTCCTGAGTAAGTCAGAAACAAAGAAGAGTAGTTCCCCCCCAAGGGGAAATTAGTTGAGATTGTCACATTTTGAATTGAAGTCAACCTGCACAATGTTATGTCACAGCTTTCTTTCCTGTCCTCTTTGCGACATTTACCTTTTTCAGAGAGGCCTTAACAAAGTGTTTTTTTTTTTTTTTAAATCTCTATCTTATCTACATCCAAGTAAAGAAAATGCAAGTGCCAGGTGTTTTCGAAACACTGCGTATCATGAAACCCTAACGATCTGTTTGGTTCATTCATAAAATTAACAATGATGAAATGTATGTATATAATATTAGATTATTTCTGTCGTTCATCTGCAAATACAATCAAATACAATAAAAACCAATCAACTACGAATCATAGCGATGACAATTAAGATAAGACAATTCTTTAGTGATCCCTATAGGGGAAATTCAGGTTTATTATTCGGGATTATAATTACCAACCAGCTACGGATAAAGTTATTCTATTTTTTTTATTATTATTATTATTTCTATAAAACATTCTCAGAAAGTGAAAAGTTTTCAATAAAATGAAGAAACAGGAAAAACATTTGCATTACCCTTGGCCCAGATGTCCCCTGAATCCCTATTATTTTATCATTATATGAGTATATAATACAGTCTACAGTAATATCCAGTAATAGATAACAGAAATATGCATATTTATTCAATTTAGAATACTACAAATGTGATGGTAGTAAACTCTGGGTTGAAGTGTCAGTCCCTGGTTGTGTAAACGCCTTGACAGAGCTAGCGAGTGAGAAAGAGAGACCTACTTGGGGATGGGGGAGAAGATGCTGAGCCCGGCACGGAACTTCTTGATGGTTCCTCCGGCTTTGAACCAGCTGTGCCTCTTCTCCTGTTGGGCCTTGAGGAACTCATTACTGAGGTGCTTCCACTGCTGTGAGGTGAACGTGCTCAGGATCCTGCCATGTTACATGACAGGAGAGTCAGGAAGGAAGAAACGTGAGTGAACCTGTGTAGGCTGAATTACTCTTTCAATTCACTCCCAATGTACACCCTAACCTCAAAACTACTTTCTAAAAAAAAAAAAGAAAAAAAAAGGCTGCTGCTGCACATTTTGTTTACATTTTATAGGAAAATGGAGTTAAATTATGAAATCTATTATGCATAATTTCAGTAAAGCTACTGTTGGTGCCAAACATAACGGATCACATCACTTACTTTTTGAGCTGCAGGCCCAGGCTGAATCCTTCTTTATTTGAAGGCTGGAACACTTCTACTGATGGCTCTGAATAAAGATGACTAACATTATTACACAGCGCACAGATACACACAGACTCTTTCTTTTACTCTCCCTCTTGTGTAGCACATATTGTACTCACCTCCCACGCTCAGTGAGTGGCACAAATATCTAAAGTCCCTCCCAGAAAACCAACATCCACACTGACATCTTTACTCACCAGGTCCATCGAGGTACTGAGAAAGAGAAAAGCGTAGTCTCAGAATAATGGGCTCTGTTCTGATAACTTTCCAAGCTGTCGCAACCTCCTCCTGAGTCAGACACACACACGTACACACATACACACACAAATATACAGAGTTAGCATCCTAATTAGGGCCATTTCTCATTACATAAATAACTTATGAGCACACGATGCATTATAAATGATGTGTTACTTTGCAAAATGTCAACGTTGGAATAGTAATGGGCAAAGTCGGAGGAGGTGTTTGCAGTGAGATGAGAATGCTGACTCACATCTAAGAAACCGATGTTAATATGAAGATCGATGTCCACGTCATCGATGGTTCCATACTCCCTGTGCAGAGACAACAACAACAGATACAGTTCATTAATTATGCTATACTCCAACACTTCCAACAGTTTTTCCCCTGATGGAAGAAATAAGGGTTTTTGGCAGCCATGACAGCATCGCTTGTGTTGTTGTCACTTGTGAAGCTACGTGTGTGTGTGTGTTATCATGCAAAATGTGGCCTGGGAAATATCCGCTACTGTGCTAGCAGAAAGGTGATTTAGATCACTTTGGCAGATATTTCTGTCTGTTTTGCCAACAAAACATGCAAGATTCAGTCACAAAACTTTGCAGGTGAGCAGCTGAGATCATAATGAAGGCTGATGAGTGTGGTCTGACCAAGGAGTAATGAGTGCAATCATGTGACAATGCAGAAATAAATACAAGTTCCTGCGCACCCCCATAAACATGAATTCAGTCAATTCGGCCAAATAATGTATATGGTCAACTGCGTTCATTTATCAAACAATGATAAATAAACTATGCACACACACACACATACACACATCTGACTATTTGAATAACGAAGAAGGCACATCACTGTGTGGTTAGAGAACATCAACATGATGGTGTTATAACATGCAGTCATGAAACTTGACAGGTATTTAGCTGAGATTTAAATGAAGAAAAATGTGTGTCTGCGTATTCGTACCTGACAGAGACAGCACTGTCAGTGTAGATGTCTTTTACAGCCTCGATGTCTGCATCCAGTTGAGGGTGACGGTACAGGTCAGCGGCACAGCTTCCCTGCAACAAGCAGCACTGGTCACAGTTATAGCAGTGAATGAATTCTCAATGGTTCCCAGCCTTGTTTGTCAGACATATCCCCACACCCCACACACACACCCACAAATAACATTTAACAAAACTATACTTCACACAGTGCATCTGCTGTGTTCCAAATGTGCTCACTTGAAATTTCAAATTATTTACATGTAATCTTTTTAAACCCTATTAAATACAGAAAAGTGGATTTTGTTGTAATTTTCACAAAGCTGAAGGTCTTTGTGTCACTTTGAGCAATTTTTTAAAAACTAATTATGCACTAGTTTTAAATGTCCAATTAATTTAAGCCTTTCCTTGCTAGATAAGGAATACTTCATGTTAGCCAAAGACAGAAAGAAATATAATAATGTATTGGAATGAGATGTGTTCGATGTGTCAAACAGTATATATGGTATAATGCTCATTTTTAGGTTACAAAAACAAGGCTAACTTTTTCCATGATTGGTTTACAACATGTCATTTAAACATTTTTCATGGAGAACAGAATATTTGTTCATTACCACAAAAAGAAACCTCCAGTATTAATAATAACAGCTGACCCCAGTCTGTCATGCATGTTCCTGGTGTCTAGACTTGAAGTCAGACTCTCATCTCCTCAGCTCAAAGTGTGCAGAACAGATCCCACACTTCCGTCCTTATCTTCACTGCGCTGCTTTCATGTTCTCTGACTGAATTGAAATGAGCTTTACGTCCCAGACTGGATTTACATTTCAATCAAAAGACTCAGAAGATAACAGTAAAAAAGGGATAACTAACAGATTAAGATCTTATGTGGAAATGAAGCAATTTTTATGAGATAAGATGACAAGATGAGATAAGATGACACATTAAATGCTGGGTCTGGAAATGAATTTGACAAATGTTGCTTGGCATTTATAGTTAAGGTTGCACAGGGTGAAAGTACTAAAAGAAATAATCATGTGATGCCTAATTTGAGAAAGAATTCTACATTTACAGAAGCTGTCATGTATTTCACTGTTAAATATTTGATTTCGTGAGTTTGCAAACAGTCATATTTAAGACCAATCCCAAAACCTCGTAAAACAGTGACATATCCCGCTTCCCATGAATTAAGATGTTTGCCCTGCTACCAGTGAGGCATTAGGATGGAAATGTCACTCAGCTGGCCCATCTGTTCGACACCACCAGAGCAAAATATCTCAACAACTATTCACCACATTGCCATGACATTTGGCCCGAATATTCATAATCCCCAAAAGAACCATTCCAGATGAATTTGGTGAACCCTGCCTTATTGTTTGGCGCCACCTTTAGGACAAAAATTCCACTTGACCAACAATTGCGGCGGCTATGAGGGTATCTTGAAAAGTGGCATCTGGTTTTCTGTGTGTTAATCATACTTGTTAAAAGATGAATCTGTTTGATGGAAAGCTTTCCCATAGTGTCAGTTAGTCTAAAACATGAGTAAAAAACACTGTTCAAAAGCTAAACATCATGTATTTGTCAGATTGTTAGTTGTCACTTGACGGTGACGACCTCACTGTATTTTCTATTGAACCATCATCAAGTTGTATTTTATATATTTTTTAATCCACAGTGAGGCTTTAAGAATAACAGAAGGATCAAATATGTTCACTCTGACCAACATTATCTTTTTTGTGGCATGAAATTAAAAACACAAAAAAACACTATATGGGCCATTTGTCTGTGTTGACACTTTCCAAAACTTGTGAAAATTTTCTGTGCTTTTCTTGCTGCCAACAAATCACAGCAGTGGAATTAGCTAGTCAACAAAATACAGTTTTTTAGAGTTTAATGGGACAAAACTCAAATAATATCATTACTGCAAAAATACCTAATTTTAACAACTAGTTTGAGTTTCTACTGGTTATTGTACTTTTTTTTTTTCCAATTATGGCACAGTATTGTTTCAAAGTCTTAAAATAAAAATGAGGAAAAGACATCACAGAATAGCACTACTAATGAAAACACAATGTCAATATCCTGACAACACCAGATTCAACAGAGAGGTAACAGCTGTACCTGAATGCCATACAGGAACTGTTCCGATTCGTTCTCCCCGTCCGACTCCTCGTCTGTCCAACACTGGCCTTTGATGTCCTGTGGGCCCACACATTGTGAAAAGGCCATTATAGTGGAGCGGAAAGAAAATGCAACCTCTTTCTATCATCCTTTCATCTCACATCTCCCTATTTAGCCTTCCATTCAAGGGCTTCAAAACACTGCTTTATATAGCATCTCAAAGAGAGAGAAGGAGAGGCATGATTTATTTCCAAAAGACAGGATATTCTCTGAATCCAGCTTTCAAAAGAATACTCAAGTGACAATGAAAAGGATGACTTAACAAAAATATCTTTTTATTTGTCATTTCTAGCAAAACCTAAAACCCAGAGGTCCAGCTTAGTAAACCTAAGGTATTTGTCTCATTTATTACATGTAGATTAAGCTAGTATGAAACTGAAATGTCTATGGAAAGTCTGCCCCTCTGTGAATAGACACAACAATGTAATTTAATCTATTTTACAACCTTTTAAATATTAAATAAAAACATGAATGTCTGGCAAAGCGTAACCAAATACAATGGTTAAACCAATAGGATCCCAGCTCTCTTACCATTGGGTCTGCTGTTCATAGGGCTCTCTCAAACAGGTTTGGGCCTTTGACTACTGCCAACCATTGCAGCCTAATTCCAGGTGGAAGGAACGAGAACAGAAAACCGGCGAGCTTTGACTGGGCGCCTTTCTTTCGTGCCCTCCTCAGAATTACACAACCTTGGAGAACAGAAAAATAAAATTCAGCGAAGGAAAAAAAAAAAAAAAGAAAAACACATGAAACAAAAGAGGACATTGCCAATGATGCCATGCTTTGTAAATGGTGCCCTCCTCTTCTTTTCTTTAAATCGTCTGCACTTCACCTTGCCATGTATCCTAGCAACAGCCATCTCTGCCTCCTTTCAGAGTGGCATTAATCACTGTAGAGAGAATGTGTGGGAGATGTGTGCTGTACGTTCAGTACCCAGGATGTCTCCATTTCTTTGTTTATTTTTATTTTTTTTCCAGGAACTTTGTCTATTAATATCTAACAGCACCAGAGGTTGTTACACCTTTATAAGCGCACAGCCAAAACAGCACTTCTACTGATATCAGTGTATTGTTTGACTGTTTATTTTTTTGATTTTTTTTATTCTTATTATAAATATGTCTCGCAAACAAACACAAAACATGCCACATAATTTCCTGGGTTGACATAAACAGAGCACATTGTGGCTACAGGGTGTTGAGCAAAGTAACGTTAACATGAGTAAATAATGGTTGTGTTTTAAAGAAACTACAACTGTCACAATGATAACAAAATAAACAGCCATATTGTCCAGACTTAGAGATAAATTATAGCTAAACAAGATGACAAACTACAACAACAAAAAAACAACATCACTGACACGACAACAACGATACACTTTGTACCTTACAGAAGCCCAACATTTTTTCTGTTAGACATGTAAACAATGAGAATGGTACCCTGGCCACCTGTACTGTGTCTTATTTCATTCTGCAGCATCAAAATACAAACTACGATTCATAGATCTGATTCCAAATTGAACCAAAATATTTTGAAAAATTACAGAATGGATCGTGTGCTAACAAAGACTGGATGGCAGCATAGCTTAGCACTACAAGACAGGGCGCCCAACAAAACCGACATGCATGAAGGCGTCTGGTATAAATAGGTCAATATAATCAAAAGAACACCATTTTTTTTCCATTTTCTCTTTGTTCCTGCCACTGACTGAGCAGTTTTTCCCACACGTCAGTACAAAATACACATAGCACTGTGCTTTTGTTCCTCTGATCATTCTGTTTTTTTCTTTTTTGTGTGTGTGAGCGTGTCATGATCTGGCTGCGTTCTTGTTTTAATAACACCCCTCCCGACATCAACGCTGCTCCCGCGTCAGCACCACGTCTTCTTCATCTCCTGCCCTTTTTTTCCTCTATATGCCTGCTGCCCTGCCATGTCCTCAACCCTGCTAGCATCTACATCTCGCTTTCAACACCCCCCCTCCACCTTCTCTCCCCCCCTCCCTCAACTCCCCACCATTCCCGTAGCCTCCGTCGTCTCACATACCAATAGAGTCACCGACAAACTGAGCCCACCCCCCCCTCCACATTCGCCAACACCGTCCCCATTCCTCCTTCTGATAACTATTTAGCACAAACACAGATGCAGTCAGGCGGATTTTCCCCTCCCCCCATGCTCTACACCCCCACCCCATCCATCCACACTTACCTCCACAGAGGATGGAGACTCGGATGCTGTCCTTGCCTCAGCTGCTCCCCCTCTTAAAGGGCACACTTGCCTCCTTCTCTCGGTGGCCGTTTTTTCCACTGAAATGATAGATGACAATGAGCCCATTAAAAATAAGAAATGAGAGGAACCGGAGCCACAATCCCACAATTCTAAAGTGTCTGTCTCTCGATCGCTTGCGGTGTGTCTGCGAGCAAGCCAGCTGGTGTGTGTGAGTCTGTGTGTTTATCTATTGCAGATCTCTGCTCTTACTGCTGTCTTATATTTTGCCTGACAACACTGAAGGGTCTGAGCATGCTCAGTGCGACAAGGCAAGCCAGTCATGTGACCTGCAGCTGACTGCACTGCTGCTGAGAAATAAGAGGAAAAAAAAAATGGCTCTCCTCTGTATATGCATCTGGCCATTTGTTTGTGTGTGGCATGTGTGTGTGAGACAGATTGCATAAGTCAGTGGTTCTTATTGTGTCTTTGTGCTTTGGAGGCAGCCTGTTGTTGACGTTTAAGTAATTTCATGTCTTGTCTGAATTTATTCAAAAAGAAATAAAAAGAGTACTGTGAGCTTCAATTGAGCTTTAAACAATGGCTACGCTGCACGCTGCATGCACTCCATACTCTAGCACTCAAAAACATTACAGCGACATCTATAAAAACTAAAATAACATTTGTACCTAATCAGAGTTTTTTTTTTTTCAGGGTTTGAGGGAATGTGCTGCTTCCAACGTAAAGCACCTTCTGTGCACATTCCTCTCTTTGTTCTCTTCTATTTTTTATTCTGCAGATGCACTTTTGTAATTTCTAAATACTGCATTATGCATAATTTAAATATGACTATCGCTATTATTGTTAAACAAGATGTCCTGTACCTGTTTAGTTCTCTTTTCCTTTCTTTTGTATTTCCTGGCATGCTCTAAAAATAACAAAAAAAAAATTAATTAACATTTATTCTCTCTAAAATAAACCTGCTGTGTCTATGATACATTATGATACTGGGTCATTGTGTGCATGTGTGAGACAATGGCCACAAGGCCTTTGAGCTAATCAGTCTTTACCCTCATTATCTCAAGGTTTCTATTTCAGAAGTGACCTAAACAATGGACAGATTAATGAACAGGTGTTACGCCAACCGTCTTCCGTTCATGCGGCTGTAGTCGGGAGAGGAAGAGAAAATTAAGATCACAATAATGTAAACTAAAGGGCATGACCACGATGGCTCAACAGAAATATGTAGTGCACCCTTTAATGTAATGCCATAGCTGTTTCATCAGCCGAGCTTACGCCGCCTGGTGCTTTCCTTGTGAATGAAGTAGCAAATGTAGATTGTGAAATAAATTCTTTAGAATACTTTTTGGCGCTTTCTATGTTCCACTTTATAAAATTGCAACATTATTGCAACATCTTTCGTCTTTTGTGGAAAAAAGAATAAAGAATTTGCTTCTGTATAATTTAGTAATCTAACAACAAGTCTGGAAAAATGTGACTGTACAAGTCTTCACTGTATTTCCTTTCAGCCTGCACTATAAATGTACAGTATGTGTTGTATTAACAAATTGTAATTTCTCATTTTGGGAAAGAGTTCAGTGATACTAATCAAATAAAACTTAAATATTTCTTACAGTTCCCAATATTTTCTATTCTATTTATTCTTTATGATTGTACATTATCTATGACGGGATTATTATGTAAACTTATATTCTTTTACTTCCTCTTATGGTTTTTTGCATCTGGCCCTTTTATTAATTTGTCATTGGTCACAGTAGTTGCACTTGTACAGTAATATGTTTAGAAGCATTAGCTGTCATATCTGCTCATCTCTTAAGATTTATCTGAGCACATTCCCACAGTGTCTTACTGTACAGGGGTTAGCAGCCAATAATACTGACTGACAGCCAGCAGCTCAGTCAGTCGACAGAGAGACTGGACAGCAGACCTGTTTCCCACCTGGTGAGGTTTGTTCAATGGTCCTTAGGTCCTGGAGTGGAGGGGATCCAGGCAGAGGCAGGCAGCAGCCAGTGACAGAACAACATGGGCAGTGGAAGCAGCAGTGCTAACACCACCACAACTGTAAACAGGTGAGAGCAAAAAATGGACCACAGGGTGAGAGGACATGGACTTAGCGAAGACTGCATCTATTCAATAGGCCTGAGGAAGTCCAGAGAACATTCAGTTCGTATCAGTGTTTTCTGTATCTGCATAATAAACAGGAATATATTTGCCAGACTGATACATATAAGCTTGAATGATTTCATTTGAATCTCACTATAGTTGTGACATAGTTGTTATTTGTCCCTGCGGCAAGGTTTTAGCTTGCATATATCCATTTATTCAGCCGAGCTGATTACAATATGAATAATTATCCAAGGAAATATTTGCAGCATAGTCATGCAGTGTCTGCGCTGGACATACAAACACTACTTGTATATACTGTCTGCACTTAACATGCTATGATCTGCAGAAATCAAATAAATTAGATTTGTAGTAGTAATGTATGTTTGTATGAGTTGAGGGCCTTCTATTGTAGCTGAAGCTTGCACTTAAAATATTTAATAAAATTAGATTATTAAATAAATTCAATACGTTTCAAAAAAATATGTAAAGAATATCTATATTTTAAAAATAAAAACCAGATACCAAAACAGCTTAATTCATGAAAAAACATTACGAAACTGTGGTATAATGTTTCACCACCAGATGGCCTCATAGCCTCACGCATTGCACAGTAGCAAAGGTACCAGCACACCCACAGGGTCCTGGTTGATTTCTCCCTCTACCATCCATCCATTGACCGGCTGGGAGCTAATAAAGCTGGGCTCAATAAACAGTATCTGGGACTCACTTGTGCACAAGGTTGTAAAAACTGAATAAAGACGCAAGCAGAGTCTCAGTAGCGTCCAATACCGTTACCGCATATTATATCATATTTGATGATGATGCCCCCCCCCCTTCCCCCATGCTTCCTGATAATGGAGTCAACGCGGTTTTTACATTAAACACTCTTAATTAGAACCTCCCACAGGATCATTATAACGGACTAGACACTGAATAGACATACTAGACAAACCGCTGCGTTTTTTTCCCCCAGGAAGCTACCCCATGCCATCCACAGTCACATGTCGCAGTCTACGCTCCTCTGATGCATTCACGCGCCCCTATTGGCTCCCGAACTTTACTAAGCACCTCCACGACCTATCTGCGTATCCTTCCGCGTTTTCAGTTGTTTTAAAAAACTATTTTCGGACTTTCCACAAAGGTGGCGCTGAAACAAACGCGTTTGTTTGACTTAGCAGCGATGAATGCGGCTGATAAAATTGTATGAAGCCAGCGCACCGCTTTTTTCTTGTATCTATATTCCCTCGGATGGATACATCTCAGCATCCCTAGAAAGTAGTTCCGCAGAGTGAGGGACTAGAGAGAGATCACCTTGAGCTGCACTCACTCTTCCGGCAGTTTCATCGGTCCAGGCACCTCATCTGCAAGACAAGGTGGGTACCCTGAGCAGGCGCTGCAGCCTTTAACGTTCTTTAGAAGTGGCCTGATAACCCGTGGGGCACTGAGTTGTCACATTGCTGCCTTTTATCTTTAGCTACATCCTGCGCGCTGGTAAGTTCCACCATGTGTGAGTCGGTCATTTGTGGCTGGTTTCCACTTCATACTAAATGCCTTTTTTTAATCTAAATATTGTGCAAAGATGCCAATACACCGAGGCAACTTGGATAAGTCATTTAAAAGTCCTGCTATGCTAGCTTAATCTGTTTTACGACGTCCTGGCTTCAAAATGCACATACACTGAGGGAATTTGTACCGGCACCGAGCAGATGTTTATGTAACGAACTGTTAATACGCCATAGTCTTGTCTTTTTTTTCTTTTTCTTTTTTTTAACTAAACTGCGCGAATATACCGGAATTTATGACAGTAACTGTGATGCGGGAAGTGTTGCACGTAGTGGAGTCGCTTCCTGATGCCTCATGTTGTGGGTGTGGCCGCTGCGTGTTCTCGGCCTCCCATTGGACAGCCTCCGTGATGTCTCGAGATCAGGAAAATGTGACGCAGGATGAGAACGTGACCTTTAGCGCATCGTCTGCAGCGTAACTCTTAATTAAACTGCATTTGTAACACGCTAATAGGCATGAATACACGATCGCTAAAATGACCAGCATTTCTTTTGTTTATTTATTTATTTTTTTTAAAGCCGCACGTTATCATTGTGTTCGTTCATGCTAGTCAGTGCTGCCAGATAAACTCATCACGTTCCTCCTCCTCACCCTTATATGTATCCATCTTTTCTGCAGTGTGTCATTGCAGATGCTTTGAATGAATCTGAACCATGTTAGTTATATGGTTGCACACAACCGTACTATGGTGAAAGGCAGAAATGTGTACATTGCAATAGCAGCTTTACTGCAGTAGCTTGCTGCAGTGGTGCCACAAAGGATAGGCCTTATTGACACTGGATACCCAGGCATGGAGGCAGGTCTCGCCCTGCTGTTTAGATCTGCCTGGCAATTTGAGCTGTCCTTGGTGTGTGGTCACTATACCTTCTTTGTCACTGTTTTCCCAAAGCACCTGAAAGGATAAGACTGACCAAAAAAGGCCTTTGTCTGAAGTCGCATTTTAAATTGTAATATGATGTCAAATTGATCCACTGTGACTGAGCCTGCAGCATAGCTTGCACATGCTTCGCTATAACAGTTGTTACGTGTATGACAAAATTCTGGAGACTCTTGTCATTGCTGTGCCCTTTCTGACTGGAGGCTCTGCTGACCAAGTGCAGTCTTTATCCCAGGAGAAATGTCAGGTCATCATGTCACGTGATGTGGAGTTCTGCTAAGTTGATGAGTTCAACAAAAGCAAACTTTGAAGTGCCTGTTACTTTAGTGTTGGCTGTTAAGAGTAAATCACTTTGGAGCAGCACAGAATGATCTGTGGAAAATATCCAATTGCAGTTTTTCTGACAGAGTTTGCACTTTGATGTGATAACAGTTGAATAGATTGAAAACATGATGGAGCATTACAACAAGATACAATCAAAAGTATGACTGTCACACAAAGAGGACAACAAGAAATTGCTAAACGACTGACACAGCAACTGAAATCCTGGGATAGATGTCCTGCATAGTGTATATCCAAAATTGCAACCTTTGCATTTTTCTAATTGTGAATTCATTTTAAAAGCTATTAACTGTTCAGCCTTAATTTTGGTAATTGATGAAAAAAAAATTTCCAGGTGATCTAAAGTTGTCAAAATGATTCCCTGTCTCCAAGTAAAGTCAAAGTTACTTAATAAATTCCACACTAAAAGAGAGTTCATAAACTTTATCTGTAAATCCAGGCGCTAGAACTTAGTCGTAAACGGGTATGAACTGCAGGTGAAACACTCAATACCATGGAAGCTTGTATAATTGTTATAGTCTTGGCTGGTGTTGTTGATGTTTTGACAATGAATTATGGATTTTCCCTCCTACTGCAGTTAATTGATTTGGGTTCTTTACCTGCTTTGTGGAAATACGAGTTTAGTGGCAGCAGAGCCTGGGGGCCAGCGCAAGAGGCTACGCCTTTCACAGCTGGCACTGCTCCCATTCAGTCTCCCCACTGCAGCTGTGTGTGTGATGACTAATTCCACATAAAGCCAACACAACCAGTTATAGGTGTATCTTTGCCACAACAGGCATACTTGTGCTGAGCTGACAAAACGCTCAGTTTAATGAGTGTTGTTTACTTCTTTATAAGGTACTTTTATTCTGTTCCTAAACCCATGATATAACCCACCTAAGGTCTGTACGGTAGTTTACAAACCTAGTTTACGAGCAGTGTAGTATAAGTACCTTAGTACATTCCAAGTATTAGATTTGTACACACTAACCGATGCTGTGTGTTATTAATAGCCAAGACTCTGTTTTTAGCCCTGAGGTGCAGTGAGACCTGGGCTGGTAGTAATATTAGCATGACACTGCTCTGGTTTGCCGTGGTTTAGTCTCATGTATGTCCGTTGTTTTCGATCATGGCGATTGCCCGGTCACAGCAGGAGCTCTCAATGTCCTTTATCCTCATTGACTGGATTTACTCTTGAGCTCCTAAAAGTGTCGCACCTATGCACGCGTGCTGGAGCGATCGGCTCTGCTGTTGCGATCGGCTCTGCTGTTGCAGGGAGTGCCTTGTTCACTGCTGGTGGAAGCTCTGGCACGCTGGGGTGGCTGTGGAGGTCATTGGTAGTGACGTGTTTGGCTGTCCCCAGGAGGAGCAGGAAGATCTACAGGGGGTAGGTAGAGTAACCTTTGTTGAGTGAGTGTAAGAGAGTGATGCCACTGACCATCACCAAAATCCAATCACATCTGTAGTAGGTGATGACAAATGTCATGCCTCCTTGACAGCTATGATACCATGACTGCTAATGATTGCATAGGCATATTTCATAGATAGGAAAATAGTTTAGAAAGACAGGCAAAGATAGTGATAGAGGGTATGTAACAAGCTAGATGTGTTGGGAAGGGATTGGAGAGGATTATTAGCAGCCAGCTCTAAAGTTAGTCCTGCATCTGTGTCAGGGTTACTATGGCTGCTGTTGGCCCGTGGCTACTACTCACTGGCTGTCTTGGGTTCAGGCACGCTACTTATGTCTGCCAGTGGGCCATTACTGCCGATTATGTCATTCTGTATTTCCATAACAACCAGGAGCCGGCAAGCTGGATCAGACAAACAGAAATATTACCAATATGAGTTTATTGGTACCATTAAAAATCATGATAATAAAGCTTATTGAACTGTGAACTATTACTGCACTTAATGAGGGACAGTCTTTACCTTGTTTTAAAAATAGTATCAGGTGGATGTGTATTTATTGCCAGTAATATTCCCTCTGCGGAGATGGGCAGTATTTGAGGGCACAGTGCTAGAGGTTGATACTTAATATATATTTGCCAAAGAAATTTTACTCTATTCCTACCTTATCGCATTTTTTATTTTTTTTTTAAATAGGGGGTGGGGAGTCTTTATCCAAATGGAAAAACAATTATTGGCCGCTGTTGTGTGGCAGTGATATCTGAAGCCAGTCTTGTTCTATGAAGAATAAGGTTCAGATTTAATACTCTTGCTACTCTTGGGAATTTTATGGACTTGCATCATACATGTGTGGTCAAGAGATACAACTTCTATAAAGGGAGTTTCCTGATGCTTTATCTCCTTGTTACCCTCTATGACAATTGTGCATCCTCTTTCTGTTTTGCAATTGCAACTGTCAGTATTTCATTGCCATCAGGATTGCATTACACTGTGAAGTTGTGACATCTATATCAGAATGATATTTCACACTGCTATTAGCATGTGTGGATAATTCACAGTCAATTCTCATTCTTTGGTAAAATCGTCATGCCCCCCATAAGTTACGAAAACCCCAAATGTTAGTTAAATGAATATACAACGGGGTAATAGCATATGCTCACATTTCAGAAGTTATAACCAACAAACATGATCATTTTTAGGGAACAAATCAGTTAAATGATTAATGGATTATCGTTGTTGTTTCTTTCCACCTGTTGAAAGTGAGAAACAATGATCCATGTCTGCAGTATAGCACAGTTTTTAAAAATTACAGTTCATTTCTTCAACAAGTGGCCATAAAACGGTAAATGGATAAAACAGGAAATTCTAAAATACACACATGCACACAACATGGCACATTTTTCCCCCCCTCTGCAGTCTTTCCGATGGTTCAGTCCACTGTGGGGTTGTGTGTGTGTTGCAGTAGTGAGATGTGACTGCACTCACGTACAGCGCTGGTCTTCCCCATTGATGGAAATGTTACATCATCAGCCAGGAGCTCGTGGTGAAGCAGCCTGTTGGTCGAGTGGCTCTGCCTGCAATCCCCTCACCATGATGCATTTGTAACTAGGATGTGATGAGTAAGAGGAAGTCAGACCACTAGTGTTACTCTCTAGTACAACAGATTTTTCTCTGACGTGCCTTCAGTTGCAGCTGCACCACCCAAAATTTGTCATCTTCTTTCTGTGTTCCAAACCATAGTTTTAATGATTAAATATCAGACTTTGTGTCCTGTTAGTGGCTGACATTGAAAAATACCTAAAAGGTTACTAATTGAGGACAGGCCTTGCTTCTGCGTAGAGGAAATCATAAAAACATAGCGGAGTTGCTGCCCTATGGAGATATCAAGTTGTAAACCTGTTGCCCTGCCAGAGGAGCAGCCAGTGAGAGTGTCTGTGCTTGAAATGTCCTTCAATGCATAATTTAAAGTGAGGTAATATAAACTCTCCACTGGGTTTTTGGACCGTGGCCTGAGTTGGCAACTGGTAAAAAGACTGCTTGTATGTCGGAGTATTGATGTATATCAGCTACATACTTTTACATCTCCTGCACATTGCCTTTTTTATTTTTGTTTTGCTTTTTTTAGTATATTTTTTAAATTAATTAGGTTTCTTGTCATAGCCTTCATGGTTGTTTTTCTGGTTAAATCAGTCACTATTATTGAAAACCTCCCTAGTTTGGAAAAGTGCCGTATAAACTTACAAATTATGGCAATGTACATTATTTGATATACTATTCTTATATTGCATTGCCTCCACATGGGTACTAGTGTGTAGAACTGGCGCATTGCAGTTTAGAGCTGTAAGTATTCCGCACTCTGAACTTACTAACTTTAGAGCGTTTATTGAAGCAACATTTTGTCCAAGTAAGGACCTCACCTTAGTGATCTAAGTATTATTTGATAACGCTGCATATGTGGTTATTGTGGATCCCAGTAGCTGCACAGCAGAGTTACAGATTGACTAAATTACTGCTTCATCACATGAATCCAAGTGCTTAAATTGGACAGTTGTTAGTGACTTGCTGTACTGCCAGATTGACTGCTCGGTGAGACATTTCTGTGTCAGTTAGCCATGAGGTAGTTATGTAACCACAGACAGAAGCGCTGTATGTGAAGCGGCATTCCTCACCATGGACAAGCTATGCCACACCCCACTGAAATACACATACGCTGTTGTTGGTTGAAACATGCCCTGAAGTTTACAAAGCGTCTACTATAATTCTGTCAATAATAGATTCAGCGGGAAAAAGGAAGCGTGCACACATCTGAGCACCCTGTTTTTAAACTGGCAGTATTGAGCCAGTTAGTAGTGCACAGGATTGTACGTTGCATCTCTTCTGTTTTCCCTTTTCTGGCTAGAACACAGTACTGAAAGTGTCGTGATGAAAGCTTGGAAAGTCCAGCCCCGTAGATGAGCTTCGTGATGGTGTTGTTGCCATGGGTGACTCAGCAGAAGCGGGTGGGGGGGAACAGAATGTACAGTGGGCTATAGCAGCTAAATAAGCTATTCTGCTCTATTCTTAGTATAGATTGTGAAGACAGTGCAGTGTGCCGCTTTCTGTCTTAGCATGTTCCTTAGCATTCAAGATAAACCTTCAGGGATTAGTTACCAAGCTGTAAACAATTGGCAGTCCCTGAAAGTTTCGAGTGTGAGCTTTTTCCCAGCCGCCAGTGGCACAAATTTATTCACTACTGAGTGTGTAAACAGATGCAAGAGTAATTCAAGAAGACAACAAAAGGCTATGCTCACAATGATCCATTCTCTGTTTATCGAGAATTGCAGTTGCCACATTTTGTAATCTTTATCTTAAACCGAGTGTTTTCTTTGTCCTTAGCTTCTGTGGCTTAGATCTGAAATAGATAAACAAGGTTCCTTGTTGAGTTGCAGAGTGCGTGTCCTCTACTGTGGTTCTGTTCTTCTGCAAGTCATTGCCCATTTCATGGGATCATGCACATGAAAACACATGGATGACATAGTACCCTAAGATATCTTGTAGTGTCAACAAAAATCCTGGAAGAAGAAGAAGACTGCAAGCTAGTTGACAGATATGCGAACAATACAGGATTTAGGAACCATCTTTTGCTTTTTTTTGAGAGGAAGGAAATCCACACATTGCTAAAGTTCAGTGCAGTTTGGTAAGTCAGACAGATAAACACATGCTAGCTTGACTAAAGAGGAAATGAACCTCTAACCCTGTCTCTGTCAGGTCATTATGTAAAATATGTAAATCCACATTGTGATGCAAACTCTACCAAGGTTTGACTGTTGGCTAACAGTTTTATTATAAGTCACAATTCATCGCCTGATATCAGTTATTTGAACAGTCCGCTCCTGTTTTGCATAATTGTTAGATTTGTGTCTATTCCCCCCTAATAGAAACCTCTTTACCACCATTTGTCTCCTTTCTTGTGCAACGGTTTGAGGCACCAACTGTTTCTCTTGTAGACTTTAACTTCTAATATTCAACCAGCTGCGTTTTGATGAGCATCTGTTGACATTAACATCATATCTTACCTGTCTTTTTTTCAATGCAGGACTTCTCCAGTTGCACCAGTGAACATCATGCCTCAACCAAAGTCTCTAGACATGGGCTCTGCCTTCATCCAGACACAGCAGCTCAATGCTGCCATGGCTGACACTTTCCTGGAACACATGTGCCTGCTGGACATTGACTCTGAGCCCACCACTGCACGCAACACTGGCATCATCTGCACCATTGGTTGGTGTTTTTTTTTCTCGCTTTTAAGACAGACAGACCTTTTTTGTGTGAAAAACATAAGCAGATATACCTTCCAAGATGTAGTGTTGCAGAAGTCACTTCTCAGGAAAACACATGTAAACAAATTAGAAGTAATTAACACAAACATTCAAACCATTCTGCTATTTCTTCAATCTCTTCCTCTCAATAACTGCCTACAGGGCCTGCCTCTCGTTCAGTGGATATGCTGAAGGAGATGATCAAGTCTGGAATGAACATTGCTCGCTTGAACTTCTCCCATGGCACACACGAGGTGGGTCTTTCTCCATTTCTTTCTGCTGTGTGTGTAAATGTGTTGGGCAGGGACTGCTAAAGTTCAAGTCACGTTTTAGCTGTGCTGATAGTTGCTATCAAACATGGTTGTGTGCTTTATCACAGAGTGGTATCGGTTAGTATGTGGAGCTTTGTGGCAATCTTTGCCTTCTCTTGTCTGTCTTGTCAGTTTTTTTTCGAGCAGTGTCAGTAACTCTTTGCGTAACATCATAGTGAAAGTAGACGGTCAACAGTCTCACAATGAACAAGTTTGAAATTCATGATGAACTGTAATCAGCTTGGCACATGAAGCAAGACTAAGCCAGTGGGCATGAATGGAGGAAATAGTAGTGCTCACTTAAGATTAAATTTGTGCTAGATAACCAAGTTCACAAGTGATGCAACATTTGACTCGAAATATTTGTAGATAATTGTTCTCTCCATTGAACAATCAAACAATTGTCTCCCTGCAAAATAACGTTTACCAGTCAACAAAGATAAGAAAGAATGTGAATTTTCAAGATTATTTGTCACAAATACATTACAACATTTTTAATATCCCGGCTTGTTAGGAAGTTGAGTCAGTGTACCTTCTAGCTTAAGATAAAATACTGAGCAGATATTGCAAGATTTGTAAATTCAAAAAAGATGTTTCGTTTTTTCCTTAAATGAAAGAACAGAAAGAGCTGAAACTGTTTAGTGCAGCAAATGTTTGCCAGACATAACCACCAAACCCTAAAGGTGGAAGTCAGAGGACACACAAAGACAGACTGGCTGACTGCCATCAGCTTATACAGTACAATGAAACCTAAGATTAGTGGAAGCTTGTGGACAACTAGATTCTCCCCCTCAGGCCTCTGCAGAAAGAAGTTAGACAATCCTATCCAGAGGGCCATCACATTTATCAACAGATTTTACAGTCTATGAGAAATATCTATAAACGACAAACAGTGACAGTGTAATCCATTGGAATTGTTCCATAGAGTTACTTTATCACTTACCATCTGACATAATGACCAGGTTTTATATATTGGCATTGTAAATTAAAATGCTACTAGACGCATATTGAAATGTTCATAGCTGTGACATGAAAAGATAATTTTACAGCATTAATAAACTCCTCTTCAGTGTTAATGATTCATGGTTTGTGTGGGTTTAGTTGTTTCAGGAAGATCAAATGTTACTATGGAGTTGGAGAATGGTAAAAGAAACCAGGGCTTTGTTGACTTGGGGTACTATAAATACGTCATCTGTCCCATCGTTATCTCCTCAGCAGGCAGCACGCCTAGATATTTCAAGTTTGTGTGTACAGAAGCCAACGGCGACATTAGTTCACTGTTAACAGAAGTGGCACGATTGCACAATTCAAAAAGTCAGATTTCCTAAACTAGTATGAGTAGTATCAAAGGATCTAACACCAGTGTAATTGAACCTTAACTGGAGCTTCACTTTATACTGAGTAGGACATAAAAAGCACATGCGTGACCCTGACCTATACAGATAACATGCTGTTAAACGTCACTTTCTGCACGTTCACAGTGCAGCATCGGTTGACCTGACCTCTTATCAAAAGAATGCAATACGCTGCAGATTAACAGCAGCTACAATACCGTGCTACCTAATTCATGTCTTATTTCAGCTTTCTGCAGCTGTGTTTTTAAAAAGTTAGCATTTCAAACCCTGTAGCCTCAGTGTTGGACTACATGAGACTTATCTTAATATCAAATGTCAACGTTTTGGTGCTTTTGATGAAAACCTCTTTTGTTTATGCCGATGATGAGACGATCCAGGTTTTCTCTTAGTCATAGTGCAGCAAGGTCAGTGTAAGTCAGCATGTTGCCAGTGTGAAAGTCAGCCAATGTGATTACCTGCCACTTAAGTTATTACTGAAAGCTCTGGCTACGCAGGTGGACAGCGTAAGCCATGTGCAGCAGGAAGCTGTCTTCAAAGCCAAAATTACTTAGTGCACTACCTGTTGACTGGCCGTCACCAAAGGGCAAAGATGGTCGAATTAGAAACACAGCTGTGCTGAATTTCCTTAATTTTCCTTTCAGCATTTCCTAAAATATTTTTAGCCAATGTCGGCCCTTGTAGCAGGCATTGTACCGAACATTTCCTGGGGCAAAAGTGCACTGCTGTCATTGTTTCTGTAATCTTTTCAGAAAGAACTATAATCTGCCTTTGATGATATGAACAACAGAGCAAGAGTAATGATTTTACACAAGTTTATTTGAAGTCTGTTTACATTTGTAATTGTGCTCAGATTTAGATTGTGCAGTCTTATTGTGAGTGTTGTTCACCAACTTCACTCTAGAATTTCCTCTTGAGAAACCTTGCACTTCCTCAGCTGACTTACTTATAATAGGCAGTTGCGGGAAAAGACAGTGCAGTCTCACAAGGTGGTGATTATGCATCATAAAATAAAGGTGTAACCTGTGCTCAAGGTCACAGACTATGATGTAACAGCATTATAACCAAATACCTCTTGGAATAGGCAAATTTTAATGGAGCTTAAGTACTGCATCAGTTTAACACAGTTCACATAAAGATGTTGAGTTGTACCGTTTGGAGCACCCAGACTCCTCAGTGGCACATTACACGTCAGTCAGAGCGGTAGAAAGAACTGCATGACCCCACTGTGATGCTGACAGTGTGACTCACGTTTATGGCTATGGGAGTTGTCAGATGCACCTTATCTTTTAGTTGTCCCAGTTTGATTTTTATGTCTGCAAAGGGAAACCAGTATCTCACTTGTAACTCGTAGTATGAGCTGTGTGAAAAAGTGCTTTCTATTTTTATATCGGTGTACTTATCAGTGGAAGACTCAATAAAACAGCTTAAAGGCTGTAGGTCTGATCAAAACTAAGAACTCAAAAACTGGAGTGCCGCATCACGTCGCTGGAGATATTTTAACATGTTAAAATCTTCTTCTCTGTAGTACCATGCGGAGACCATCAAGAACGTGCGTACGGCATGTGAGAGCTTTGAGCCTGGCAGTATCCACTACAGGCCTATTGGTATTGCCCTGGACACCAAGGGCCCAGAGATCAGGACTGGCCTCATCCAGGGAGTGAGTTAAACATTGCATCTTTATAATGACTCAAACATTTGCATGAAAAACCAACCAGAAGGAAACTAACCCTCAGTCTGTTATGACGTGACAGAGTGGCACTGCTGAGGTGGAGCTGCAGAAGGGCAACATCATCAAGATTACCTTGGACGATAGTCACCAGGAAAACTGCAGTGATGAGGTCCTGTGGCTGGACTACAAGAACATCACCAATGTGGTGGAAATTGGCAGCAAGATCTACATTGACGACGGCCTCATATCCCTTCAGGTTAAGGAGATTGGTGAGTCGGAATCATCTGACACAAATATGAGATCAGATACATAAAGTCTCCATTTTACCTGCTCTTTGTTGTTAATATGTATGTTTTTCTCACGACAGGCTCTGATTTCCTCATGTGTGAGATTGAGAACGGTGGCACCCTGGGCAGTAAGAAGGGAGTCAATCTCCCCGGTGCTGCTGTCGACCTGCCTGCCGTTTCAGACAAAGACATCAAGGACCTGCAGTTTGGTGTGGCGCAGGGAGTCGACATGGTCTTTGCCTCCTTCATCCGCAAAGCGGCAGACGTACACGCTGTCAGAGCGGTGCTGGGCGAGAAAGGCAAAAACATTAAGATCATCAGCAAGCTTGAGAACCACGAGGGTGTTCGCAGGTGTGTATGTGGATGGGGTATTTTTCTCAGGGTGTGCAGAGCTGTGTCGTTCATCGTCTTTTGTTTCCGTTATTTTTACATCAGTGCTATATTTACAGTTGTTTCTTTTATTTAGTCACTGATTGGGTCGACTGAGGAACAAAACCAGTCAAGATTAATTATCCTTGTATGTAAATTCAAGTGGTTGTGAAGGCAAAGCTGTGACGAGGCCTTCAAAAGTAGTGTTTTATGAACCCACCTCTTTAGCCCTTGAAACTCTCTTCTCCTATAATAACTGATTGCTTTGGGATGTAACTGGTTGTAATGTTTTGCAGATTTGATGAGATCATGGAGGCCAGCGATGGCATCATGGTTGCCCGTGGTGACCTGGGTATTGAGATCCCCACAGAAAAGGTCTTCCTCGCCCAGAAGATGATGATTGGTCGCTGCAACAGAGCTGGAAAGCCGATCACATGTGCCACCCAGGTCAGATGAGAGTACTGTATTTCTCAAGCTACATTTACTCCAGGAGATGATGGTCTGTGTAGGATTCTTAAGAACCCTTAGGAGACTGATGTGCAGCCACAACAGTCTGAAGCATGGTCTTAGGTTTTCTAAATGTTTTAGATGTTGGAGAGCATGATCAAGAAGCCGAGACCCACCCGTGCTGAGGGCAGTGATGTGGCCAACGCTGTCCTGGATGGAGCCGACTGCATCATGCTGAGCGGAGAGACTGCAAAGGGAGACTACCCTCTGGAGGCAGTACGCACACAGCACATGGTGAGTCGATGTTTATTTACAATATTGAGTATTAGAAAAACACATCTTGAATCAGTGCTTTGATTAAAATTAGTATAACTTAATGATTGGAGAAGCATCCTTCATGATTTGTAATTTTCAGAGAAAAGAAATCAGCAGCTCCTGGGAGATTACACTTTCTTGTTTTTTGATTTTTATGTTCACCTGAACACACCTGTCGTTCAGTTGCTCATTGGCACGGCTTTCTTCTTTCCCACCTGGCCAGTTTTAAATGCTGTTAGGAGTGTTAAGCCAACTGCACGCGTCTATCATTAAGAGATCTTTCCATCCAACCATTGTTCAGTTGTATATTTACTTCCATTTAGATATGTGATTGAATAATCAATAAAGAGTTAGTAATAGTCAATTGAGGATAACTGCATTGACAAAATAAAGTGTTGGTACAGCATTCCTGTTCATGGGATGGGATATTAATTCAAGCTGTGTAGATGTTTTGAGTCGCTATACCACTGCATAATGACGTGCCTGTGGTTGCAACCATCTTTCACTGCATGTTGGTGCTTGCTTTCAAAATCAAAGTGCATGTTATCTGCACCTCTTCATTAAAACTAATTCACCGTGGCTGTTATTCTGTACCACTTCTTGACTTTCCATGGTATCCCCAAACTGGTCCGCTCAGCTCATTCATCAGCAAAGACTTAAGGTGCACAAACAACTTACCTCTTACTAGATGCACGTATTTGGATTCATAAACTAAGTTTAAGCTGATGAAAAGGGAGCGTCAGTTTTGAGTGATGCCACATTTGGATTTTTCTACACAGCATGATTCAGTCAATGCAGAGTTTGTATCTGTAACACTTGTATTTGTCAGTCAGGGACAGATGCCAGTATAATGCCTTTTGAAGTCTTAGACTGTTAATAGCTCAATCATAGTAATAAATAAGAAGCATGAAATGCATGGATGGATAATGCAGTTAATGCGGTCATGCCAGGTCTTCATTGTTCTGGCCTTCCTTGCCTAACTTTCACTGTTCAGTTACACTGCAATACAGATGCAGGAGTGACTCAGCAGTCCTACTGAGCTCCATCTTTTGAGTTTGCAGCCCCTCTGCTCACGTTGCATGGATGCCTGAGAATTCGGAGTAAACCGCAACCTCGGTTTACCTAACGTGAAAATATCACACTAACACTGCTTCCAAGCAACTGTTGCTAACAAGTATTGTTTGGATTTCTTTTTTTTTTTTCTTATTTACGTCAGACATTACAACAGCTTTCTTGTTTGTTTCTCTGGGCAGTTTTTAACCGCTTCTTTAGCTCTGTGTGCAGTGTCTGGCCTCTTAGCTCGCAGCTTGTTTTGTAACTCCCAGTTAGTTATAAGGTTTTTTAAAAGAACATTTAATGTCTTTAACCTAGCTTTATCATTTATTGTTTTACATTGTTTTAATTTTATGATCAAATAGTCCTTTCTAGAAGATTATTTCATTAGTGTAGTTGCTTTAACTCTAGAATAACATAGCTGGCATTGCAGTGGTTGTAATGTAATATGTGGATGATTGTGGTAAAAGTTTGGCCGTTCTAACCTTGATGTTCCCCTGTTTCCCCCCACTAACTGCACACCTAAACTCTTCTACTGACTGTCCCTTTGTGTTTTCATTCTGTCTCTTTCTTTTATTTGTGTGTCCTTAACTTTGTCACTCTTGTGTTCCCCATGTTCCTGTCTTTTCTCCCTTCCTATATGTGTTGTTTTGTTTTGTTATTTTACACCCATGTGTGCTTGGTGTGGGAATGCCTCTCCTCGATGCATCTTGCCCTTACTTGTGCCAGATTGCTCGTGAAGCCGAGGCAGCCATGTTCCACCGGCAGGTGTTTGAGGACCTGCGTCGTTCCACGCCGCACTGCAAAGACCCCGCCGAGGCCATTGCAATCGGCGCTGTCGAGGCCTCCTTTAAGAGCTTAGCCTCTGCGATCATTGTGCTCACGGGCTCTGGAAGGTAGGCAGGTCATCTGGTCCTGGCAGGTCGTGGAGGTCACTGATGTTGGTTCTTGAGTCTTAAGAGAGGGAGAGTAGGGCCAGGTACAGGTACTGACAAAGGGTGTAGCTGGGAGAGATGGCAAACACCTTAACTAGACCGTTGGTTGATTTGTTTATCTTTTGCCTATGTGAGCAAGTTTTAAAGATTACAGTGCTGATGGGAAAAGGCAGAAATTTACATGTTTACCCATCGGTTCTTTCCCCTCTTTTTATTATGATTGATGATTTTATCTCTTACCTTGCTTCACTGGCTACCTTTGTTTAAACATCAGTCTAGCTACATGTTTGCCACTCTCTCCCAGTGGTGTGACTGCCTCAATGTGCAACAGTGGAGTGACTGAGAGTAACCCCCCACCCTTCCCTTCGGGGCTCAGATAGCACGAGAGGCCGAGGCTGCCACCTTCCACAGACAGCTGTTCGAGGAGCTGAGGAGACACTCGCATCTGACCAGAGACCCTTCAGAGGCTGTTGCTGCTGGAGCTGTTGAGTCGTCCTTCAAATGCTGCGCTAGCGCCATCATTGTTCTCACTAAGACTGGGAGGTAAGAAAGAGCGGGATAGCGGTGAAATGGTCCTGGTCCTGAAGGTAAGGTGTTGTCAGACACATGCCAGTCTGTTTAACACAGCTCTTGATTCTCCATCCAGAGAATTGCTTCTCCGTCCCATTATGCTCTTGGTTGCCCCCCCACCCCTTTAATTTTGTGTGTGTATGTGTGAGCGTGAGAGAGAGAGAGAGAAATGTGCGTTGTTACATGGGGAGGTAGAGATAGCAACTGATTTTAAGAATGAAAGTGGGAAATGTCATTAGCCCCGGTCAGGTGTCCAGCTTCAGACTGGTCATATTGTCAGTAGCTGTGTGAGTATCAATGGCAATCATTAGTTAAATAAATATGTCATTTGCTGTACAGATAGACTTGCCAGCATGGCTATTCATTTTGCATAGCTACTCAATAAAAAAAAGCAGAAAAAAGTTTATTTTATATTACAACACTGACTGATTTAACAGGAAAGTTTTGTGATGATGAAGTAAATCCTCAGCACACACCACCATGCTCCATAAGTGTTTTCACTTATTTTGGCTGCTTCAACCTCTCAGGACTGTCAGGGCGTTTACAGACCTGCCTTCCCTGCTTCTCCTGCGAGTTTGTTTGAAAATGTTAGGGTGGGACAACTGTACATGTTTTGTGGTTTTTATTTAGCTAATGGCGTTTATCAAACTTGATCTTCGAGCACACGGGGGCTCTTAACCTGAGAAGAAATCTAAACAAGCCAAAATATCTGAGAACACTTAAGTGAGGTGCCTGGTTGCTCAGTTTTTAATCACTTCTTGCAAGAATCCCTCCGCATGGAGTTAATTTACATGTATTAAGTATTGAGGTTAATGACTTACACTGTGCTACAAACATTATTCAACTCAAGATTTTGTACCGATCACCTTCACATTCTGCTGTGAATGTACAGTAGTGTGGAAAAGGTATGCAAACCCTGCGGCTAATGACATCAACAAAGGTTAATTGGATTCAGGTTGCTTAGACGGCACATGGCAGAGTGCTCATTGAAACCTTAAGATTGTTGAAGAGCATCTTGACACTCCTCAAGACTACCGGGACATTGTTTTATGGTTGGATGAAACCAAGGATTACCTGTTTGGGATGAACACAACATTATGTGTGGCCTACAAGGGGCACTATATAGAAACATGAAAACATCATTCATATGGTAAAGCATGTGAATGTTTAACGGGTGTATTCAGTAAAGACACCAAATATTTAAAATGTTTGCATGTTATCAGCCTAAGCATGTGTTTGTCCATACTTGCCACTTAAACACGATCAGATTTTATCACCAGTTAATGCAGATTACCAGGTAACTCCTGATGGTTCACCCTTTGAGAGGTTTGCACACCTTTACAGCTGCTCTGTATGATTTGATCAGTATTCTGTCCATCACGTCCACAATTAATTCACTCTGTTGAAATAATTTTTTATTACTTAAAATGTAAATGAAGGTGTTTTTTTTTTTTGTGCAGGTCCGCCCACCTGATCTCCAGGTACAGGCCCCGAGCCCCCATCCTGTCTGTGACCCGTAATGCCCAGACAGCTCGCCAGGCCCACCTCTACCGTGGAATCTTCCCCGTTCTCTACACCAAGCCCTCCAACGATGTGTGGGCAGAGGACGTCGACATGCGCGTCAACTTTGCCATGGATATGGGTAAGCAACTGTGTTATCTTTAATATCCTGTGCAGTTATATGGCAGTGCAGGCAAACAACTTTATATTTTTAGAAAACAAAGCGGAGCCAAAACTTAAATTAAATTCTAAGGGGTCAAATTAGTGGAATCCTTGGATGAAAAATCATTTTCGACACATCTTTTGCTATGAAGCCTTGACTTAGAACATTGTGTTTAACTACATTTATTACATCAAATCAGCAAAGCTTGGCTGACTGTTTCATGTTTAATGTTCTAGGCAAGGCCCGAGGCTTCTTCAAAGAGGGCGACGTTGTCATCGTCTTGACCGGCTGGCGCCCAGGCTCCGGCTACACCAACACCATGCGCGTCGTTCTGGTGGCCTGAACAGACAACAGAGCTGCTCCGCTTTCTCCCTCCACTTTCATCGACCTTTAATAGCTCTCCACCCCACACATCACTCCTGCTCACGGCCCTTCTCATCCATCTCCTGGGCTGGCAGACTCAACAATTTAGCATTTAGGCAATAATGCAAAGAAATTATAAAAGAAAGAGGATAGCCTTTTACGGCTCAGGAGCTGTTTTTGGTGGGAGTAGAGTTTTGTTCCATACAGTTCCACATTTTCATTCCTTTCGCACTGATTCTCTCAATCAAACCAGTCTTCAGGGCCTCAGATTAATACACCCTGACCACAAACTGCTGTATTTTATTCACTGAAACACTTGTATTACTAAAAGTCTATGAGTGAATGCATCCTGGTCTGTGTGCATGCGCATACCGACTCCTGTTTAGGTGGGGTAGGTGGCGGGGGCCGGCTGACGGTAACAGAGCACCCTGAGTACTGTAACGGTTCACTAATCACACTCCCCCGCCTGCCGATTTAACGAACAAAATGGTGGCATCCAAAAATCAAAGGGCTCTTCTCACAGCACAGCCTCACTCCACCTCTCCACCTAAACAGATCCTTCTGTAGTGCTGCCTGTGTAAGGTGTCTTCTCATAAGCCAGCTTTCACTGTATTTCAGTGTATCTGTAAGTGTTGCACTCCTAATCTATTCCAGACTATGTTACATTCTATATTATACTTGACTTTTGTGAATGGTGAACTTTAGTTTTAGGACATCCAATGCTACTTATATTTTGTCTGACTATAGAAAAAGGTTAGTTTTGGATGTCCGTTCCAGAGGTGTTTAAACTAGTTACTGTATTTGTGTTGTTGGATGTGTCATGAAGCCTTTACATTTCTTTCCTCGGGATCATATCTGAGTTGGCGCTTATGAATCACGTCTGGTTCTCTAAAGTTGACTGATATGAATGAGCACTTTTACGGTGTTTTGGGTTTTTTTTTTTCTCCAGATGACTAAAGTAGAGATGAAGCCCTGTCCCTCTGAGTCAAAGTGGAAGACGGGTACATTCCCTCTGCTCGTCTTTCTATGTTGGTGGCCCAATGTAGCTGTCTTCACGTGTCTAACTTGCTTTTGATTGTACTGCTAGAGTGTAAGAACTAACTAAATGTAAAGGGGTATTATAATGTTTAGCCGGTGTACTGAGCTGTCCTACAAGACTGGAGTTCCATCAATAAAAGAGATGAGCACCTACCTGAACTCTGCCTTGCGAATTATTTGTTTGATGAATAACCAGAACTGTACATTTGTTTGGTACGACAGTAACTTTACACCAAGTTGAAGGTTCTGGAGAGACTTGAGTCTTTTGCAAATTTGTTGAAAATGTATTTCATACTTTTATCTAAGGTTTTAGTGTTTCAGTTTATTGCTAAAGCATCCATTTTATTACATACAAAATCACAGTGCAATGGCATATTAAATGTCTGCTGCATTCAGGTTAGACAACAAGA
>NW_007579725.1:0-6913 GCF_000690725.1 Stegastes partitus
TCCTCACAAATATCATGAAGTACACAGCAGGTCAGTGCCATCTTCTTGCTCAGCTTGCAGCCATTTCTTTTTAAGAGACACCTCCATTGTCCTTTTAATCTCTCAAAAGCCATTTCTACAACAGCTCGTGCACTGCTCAGCCTGTAGTTGTATCTATGCTGTTCAGGGGTCAGTCTGCCAGTGTCTGAAAACGGCTTCATGAGCCACTTCTGCATGGGGTAGGCTGGGTCACCAATAAGGTAGTATCCAACATCACAGCCAGAGATGGTCACTATGTTTTGCCCCAGTAACTGTCCATCACTGAAAATATTTCACAAATGTGACTGATGAAGAACTCTTGAATCATGCACACTTCCTGGAAAGCCAACACACACATCCCAGCAAAGTCCTTTGTCATCCACAACAGCTTGAAGAACAACTGAATGCCATCCTCTGCGGTTGTGGTAGTCCCTTGGACAGGGGTGCCCAATCCTGGTCCTCGAGAGCCCCTATCCAGCAAGTTATAGATGTTTCTCTCTTCCAACACACCTGATTCAAATGATCAGCTCATCATCAAGCTCTGCAGAAGCCTGATAACGATCCTGATTATGTGAATCAGGTGTGTTGGAAGAGGTAAACATCTAAAACACGCTGGATAGGGGCTCTCGAGGACCAGGATTGGGCACCCCTGCCCTAGGATATTCATCTGCTGCAATTATTAGCATGTGGCTGGTATCTATTGCACCCACACACTGTGGGACTTTCCAACGGTTATTGAAGAATATGGCCATTTCAATTAATTTTGTGGCATTATGAATCGTGATGTGTACAGCAAGGAGCACCCTGATGACTGCATTACAAAACTCCTGGACGCAGTTGAACGTGGTGATCAGGGCTTCCCAAAAACAACCCAGTCTCATGGCAATTTGTGAAATTGTCACAAAATTTAATCTATTGTTTATTGCCCAACTTTTTCGTGTTCCCCAGCACGAATTTCAAACTAATACATTTCAATTGGAATTATCTTTCGTGTCTGGGACATGTTTTTCCCCTATTGGACAGCACATATGAGGTTTTTGTCGTTCTTTTCTTCCAACGATAACTATAGAGATCACTATACAGATGTGTGCACCCACACTGACCAACGTTAACATTCTGTCAACATTGGCACTGTGTATAAACTCTGTATTCATTCAAATGGAAAAGGCAAGAAATATATCCAGGCAGAGAGAAGCTGATCTGGGATCGCCCTGAAAGTGATCCCAATGATATCGTTCATTTATTACCATTTATTTGTGATCAAATATAAGTGCTTTTACTCTGTTTGGGCTCCATGCTCGTCGTTACTTTCATTTCTCTGTAAACGAATACAACTCTGAAAAGAAGGACACATGCAGGAAAACGACGACCAGAAGATGTACTGTGATCGTAGCGATGGATTATCTGACTATACTGTAACTGAGAGGGCAGCGGTGGGGAATGTATCTGTAGCTTTGTGAAGCTTTTAGCTCGCTCGTCGAGGTTGGCTACATTAACTACTAGCCTAGCTGCTGCTTCTTCTTCTATTGATTTGGCGGTTGGCATCCAACGTTCAGGTGCATTACCGCCACCTACTGTACACACAAAAACATTACAGACTAGATAGGACAGATCTCGTCCGGGTTTACGGCAAGGCTGCGTGCCGACTCTAACAGGGTTGGCTTAGCAATGAGTGCAAATTTCCCCAAAACATTGCCGGTGTAATAAAAACACAAAAAATACCACTTTGTTTTTTTTTTTTTTCAAGTTTGCATTCACTGTATAAAAAGACAACCTTTTTTTCTCCCTGTCTGACATTAATCAGACTAAACTTGTCCTGTTTTAGGTCAGTTAGGATTACCAAATCAATTTCTATTTCTGCTAAATGCCAGAATAATGAGAGAGAATTTTTTTATTGCTTTCTTCAAAGTCAGAAGTTTACATACATTTCCTTAGTATTTGATAGCGTTGCCTTTAAACTGTATGACTTTGATCAAATGTCTAAGGCATCCTTCCACAAGCTTCTCACAATAGTTTACTAGAACTTTGGCCCATTCCTCCTGACAGAACTGGTGAGTCCGGTTTGTAGCCGCCTTGCTCACACATGCCTTTTAAGCTCTGCCCACAAATTTTCTACTGGATTGACTTTAGAAGGCTGTACTACAAACCAAGTTTGACAAAGCCAGACTTTCTTTGTGTAAGCTGGCTCAACAAAAACGAGCACATAAAAAGGGGATGTTTAATGCGTCGCATGACTCTTCTTCTGCACAAAATGAAACGCCTGCAGCTGCTTCAGTCAACATGTTGTTTTATGGAGAACAATGAACAATATAAAAATTTATGATGGTCAAAAGTACGACTACTGCAAATGGTGCAACACAGAAATGCTGACAGAAAACTGTTAAATGTGCGTAATGTAGTACTTTACCTACGCAGCCGCTTATTTCCAACTGACAGCTGCACGTTAAAGTTAAACTTTAAACTTCTGCTCCAAAAAATAAAGGGAACACCTAAACAACACAATGTAACTCCAAGTCAATCAACCTGTCCAGTTAGGAAGCAACACTGATGGTGAATCAGTTTCACCTGCTGTTGTGCAAATGGAACAGACAGCAGGTGGAAATAAGAGGCAATTAGCAAGACAACCTCTATAAAGGAGTGGTTCTGCAGGTGGTGACCACAGACCATGTCTCTGTTCTTGTCCTTTCTGGCTGATATTTTGGTCACTTTTACATTTTGTCAGTGCTCTCACCCCTAGAGGTAGCATGAGGCGGTGTCTACAACCCACACAAGCTGCTCAGGTAGTGCAGCTCATCCAGAATGGCACATCAATGTGAGCTGTAGCAAGAAGGTTTGCTGTGTCTCTCAGCACAGTGTCCAGAGCACGGAGGAGATACCTGGAGACAGGCCAGTACACCAGAAGACGTGGAGGGGGCCGTAGGAGGGCAACAACCCAGCAGCAGAACCGCTACCTCCTCCTTTGTGCAGGAGGACCAGGAGGAACATTGCCAGAACCCTGCAGAATGACCTCCAGCAGGCCACTAATATGCATGTTTCTGCTCAAACTGTCAGAAACAGACTCCATGAGGGTGGTATGAGGGTCCAACGTCCACAAGTGGGGCTTCTGCTTACCCCCCTCCATCAAGTGTTTATTACATTCAATCACTGCATAAGTTAAAATGTTTACTTGAATCAGAGTACTCTTTTTTTAGTTCATCAAAATATAGGATGTGGTCACATCGAGCAGTCATAAGGAACTGAGAGCATGCTCTTGAATAAATTCTCACCTTCTTGATGAGATAAAATTATTTTTTAAATAAAAGCAAGCTCTAACTTCATTTCCAAAAAACAAGTAAACAAAGAAAAACCTTTAAAGTTTTGTTGCTTGGAATAAGAAGACAGTAGCAGAGGAAAACTAAGACAAATAGAAACCAGTGAAGCCTTGGAGATGAAGCACCTAATCAATTTCTGCAATAATGACTTCACCTTTTCAGGGAGAGATCCACTCCAGACAGCTTCACTCCCAGCCCTGTTGAGCACTCTTGCGGCATAACACATTGCAAGCATCCAATGCACTTAGTAAGAGCAACTTTGCAAATGTATACTGATGAAGGAAAAGTACAGTGTTTGCACTGTTGCCAAGGTAGCAGGTGTACAAACATTACAGCTCACACATAAATGCTTAGGATGGAATAAAAAAAAAACCTTTTATGTTAATTCATCACACAGACCTCTTTTTATACTATCTTTAACAGGTGGGAATAATGGCTCCATTTGTCCTTCGGGTCAACATAATTCAGTGACAGTTGGTTTCCTATAATGACACACTTGAAGGGTGGATTTTCTTTATTCTTTTTTTAAGACTGACCTTTGGGTCAGTTCAGCCAGCAACGCTGTGACTAACATTCTGACTGAAATGAGAAAAACATCCTTTTCAGACAGAATGCATAACACAGTTAGTCTTATCTGGATGTCAGTTTAAAGGCCAATTTAAATTTAGGTCTATGTTATTTAAATGACCTACAATGGCTCTTATGAGAAGTGACAGCCTTTTTGTTTTACAATCCTTTTCCAACCCATTTGGGTTCAGGTGCACAAGAAGGACCAGAGAACACTGGAAAATATGTATTCATGTAGAGAAGTGTTGAAGCTCTTTTCCTAAAAATAGTGAAAGTTTTTGTTTCTGCTGCCTTTTTAATACAGTTTCACATATGGATAGAATGAAAATCCAGGGACTTGCAGGACATTTCAGGGAAGCCAAAACCTTTTAGCACATTTTAACAGCAAAAAGCAGTCTTGTATATCCTCTTTCAGAACATTTTCAGGGTATAAAAAGGTACCTACTTTGTAGAAAATGCTTCTGAACGACTCAGACAAACTGCTGTCCAGGTCTTGACTGGTTAAACCAGGAGACAACAAAGTGTTTTCGACCCTCTCGATGTTCTCACCAAGTATCAGTCTTCTCTCTAACATTGCCATCTTCAACATAAAATTCACCATATGAACTATAAAACAAACCTCCATTCTTTTTTTTGGTACGTGCTCATAGAACTAGAGTTACAGACAGTAACTTGATAAACTCAACACTGTTGCCTCTCTGAAAAAGAAGACAATGAATTCTAAATATAATTAATAATAACATAGCTTCATGGTGTAGTGCACAATTACACATCTTAGAGCAGATTTCAGTGGCGTTCCACTAATTCAGAAGATCTTCACTTAGCCGGGAAAGTTTTATCACATATAAAAAAGTGTTTCGTAGGAAAAGAGCTGACCTTCTTTACAAGTAAAGTTGTGAATGTCAGACAAAAATAAAATCAGGAACATGTCTTTGGGTACAGAAACTCTGGAGGTGTCCATAGGACCTCATAAACATTAGATTACCAGAATTATATTTTCTTTATACTTAAGTAAACTATTTCAGTGTATCTAAAATAATACCATACACCAGTGTTAATGTTGGTCTGCTTATGAGCATGTACGGCAAACATGCTGGAATAGTGTTGCATGAATCGGTCCCAGCCACATCTATTTACAGAACCAGGACTGTGTACAAACACTGGGTTTTTTTTTAACACATAGTGGGCTCGTGGGCAGTGAGGAGATATTTGCTGAATTTGGAAATGGATTAAATTCCTGCACTCCACATTAAACCCAAACAGTTTGGGGGATGTTGTAATCTCCAGTATGATGTCTTGGTTGTGCTGTTATCTCACTGTTACACTGTTCTATTTAGTTGTGCATATGACAACTGAAAGTATTTTATCTGTGCTCTTCTAATTAAT
Organism: Stegastes partitus; assembly: GCF_000690725.1. Taxonomy (NCBI): domain Eukaryota; kingdom Metazoa; phylum Chordata; class Actinopteri; family Pomacentridae; genus Stegastes; species Stegastes partitus. The sequence goes on from NW_007579725.1 coordinate 5,283, forward strand.
AATTATTTTTACATTTCTTATGGACTGATTTTATCTGCGTCTTTGCTTTTAATGTAATTCATTCATGATTGTGTTTCTGTTTTGTGGATGGACTCTATCTGTAGTTTTGTGTGAAGCACTTTGAATTGCCTCAAGTATGAATTGTGCTGTACAAATAAACCTGCCTTCCACTGCCTAAAACCACATTTTTTGTTTGGCTTATTGTATTTGGCTTATTGCATCAACATGAGGGTACAGTACCTGGGTTACAGATTTGGCGATGAACATCTTTTTCTTTGAAATTGGGGAGTTTTGATGACAACAGCTTTATAGATGATGATGAGGATTTTGTTTTTATGTCATTCCTCATTTAAAAGCAGAACCAGAGCTTGAGAATGACAGAGCACATATTAATTCATCCAAAACAAGTACAGTTAGCGGTTGTAAGAGCAGCTTTGGCTGGTAAAGAACCAGTCAGTAACAAAAAACTGCAATACAGAATATTTTTTCTTAGGCTTGTTATTGGAACTCTGGCTGTCTGAATTGATATGGATGTTTTTGAGACTGTCATCTCTGTAGTTTAAAGGTGGAAATGCTCAGCCAGGGCATGGACTGCTTATTTTACTCATGATGTCTCTTCTCAGATATATAATTACCATATGGAAAAGTTAACAAGAAAAAAACTTGATGGTAGTTCAACTGGTCAAGCTGCTAAATCAACTTCTGAGATTTTATCTCATTTGTGCACTTGTTGGTCTTTCATGTTACTGTTTGGTTTTCATGTATCAAAGAAAAATACACATTTGATCATAGCTCTTAAAAATAAATTGTCAATATATATTCTCTACTATAGTTTTTGTTGACAAAATGAACACTCCACAGACAGGAGTCCTTCATTCATCTGACCACATTCCTACAATAATACATCTCTTGGGGAAGAATAACATTATCAGCCAACATTACCCAGCAGCACTTATTTAGAAATGTATTTGACAGAACACACATTTGCCTAGAATGCAAAAGCTAAGGACACAGTGAGGCTTTGTGACTGTAATTTTTTTTTTCTTTTCTGTATCCAACTGGTAATTAAGTGACTCAAATCAAAATTAAATCAAATTATATCAAATGTATTTGTCACATACACAGTTGTACATAGCACAATGCAGTGAAATGTTTTTTTCACCAGCAGCAGCACACACAGGAAGGAATAGTGAGAAAAAGACAAGGGCACACGAAACAAAGAGCCTGCATTGATATAAAAAACAATATATACAGAAAATGGAACATAATGTACAACCTGTAGTATAACAATATAAATATAAAGTGACTGTAGTGATGTTGTTGTTGTGATTCATAAATCAAGGTCAAACATGTGAGTATAGATTGTGTGTGTGAAGTGGTATGAAACATGCAAAAGGCCTGTGTGAATATGTGTGTATGTGCAATACGTAGTACGAGTGTGGTGTGTTTGTCATGTGCAATGTGGATGTGTGTCCAGTAAAGTCCTTGTTCTACTAGTTGTTTAGAATATGGATAGCCTCAGGACAGAAGCTCCTCCACAGCCTTTCTGTGTTGGCTTTCAGGCTCCAGTCTCATGGCCAGTGGCGATTCTAGGTTTTATTTTTAGGGGGGGCCAGGGCTATATTTTGGGG
>NW_007579725.1:8593-14919 GCF_000690725.1 Stegastes partitus
AATCACCAATTAACCTCAACATGTTTTTGGACTGTGTGGGAGGAAGCCGGAGAACCCGGAGAGAACCCACGCTGCACGGGGAGAACATGCAAACCAGAGACTAAATGACATGTTCAATGTCCCGCACGTTTGAATTTGACCCTCACCGTCTCAGAGCATCCGTCAGTGCAGAGTGGAAGTGAGAGAAGAGGTGTGCTTGTTTTATTTTCCAGCCGCTCCCGTCAAAAACACGACCACAATGCTCTGTTTTCCCCGCCCCCATAAGGCTGCACTGGAACAACCAGCTAGCGTTCCTCAAAGAAACTACCCAATGACAAGACAGTATTTCACAAGGGGGGCCGAGAGGGGGCCAATCAGATTCCAGTAGGGGCCATGGCCCCTGTGGCCCCTGCCCTCCCTTCACCTCTGCGGTTCTGCTTCGGTCCTGTTATCACTTTCCTTGGTTCTGCTTTGGTCCTGCTCGCCCTGGTCCTGGCTCCTGCCCAGCCTCCGATTCCCCAGAACTCCGTCCTGAAGGGCATCGGCTCCCCCCTGGCCCACTCTTCTGACCGCCACTGCTGCTCTCTGCCGTCCACTCGCTCCATCGGTGTGTGCTTCTCGGACTGCCGGTCCTCAGGAGCCTGTCCGCCCCCCGTCCAGTTATAAGTGAGTTTTCAGTTAGATTTGTCCCTAGTCTCCCACCTCAGTTACTCCTGACTCTCTGTTCATTTTGTTTTGCTAAATAAATCAGTGTAAAACCATGACCGGTCTCTGCCTCATCTGTGCACTCTCTGCATGGGTTCCCCTTGATCCGTGACAGCTCATGGAAGTAACATTGTGACTTATCGACTGTGTTGTGAACTATGCAAGTTTTCAGAGCTGTGTACACTTAAAGATTACTTTGTTCGTCTGCGAGTCCATTGAAAAATAAGAAAACTTTGAAATGTGTATTCCACATTTACAGCATAGACATAGATATCATAGTGTTTGTCTGTTGAAGGCAAGACCCAAGTTGATTCATAATATACCAGCAATACAGAGTGGGGAATGTGATGTCACAGCACCAATAGACATTGATGTCTGTCAAGATGATGTCTTGGAAGATGAGGAATTTGAAGATGTTAATTTAGAGTCAATCAAGCATAGACTTGCATCCTTATTCCTGCGTATGCAGACAGTTCTGCATGTATTCAAGTCAGCTACACAGGAAATAGTTGACAAACTGTATGAAATTGGTACTTTAGCTGAAAAGTGCACCAAGAAATCCACTGAAAATATGTTAAGGCAGCACAATTGGAACAATGAAGGCCCCATCTTGGTGTTATTAACAGAGGCCATTCAGGAAACAAAACCACTTGGTTTTCTGTCAAGGAGTGGTCTGTTTGGCACTGATCACAGAAGATCACATTATTTCAAAGATAATTTCCGTGTCATTGAGCCAGCAGAGTATTTTCTGGATCCAAATAAGAAAAAAAGCTTTGTATATATGTGCCCATATTGCGTTTGATATCTGTCATTCTGTGATGGCCAGTTCTTCAAAGAAAATCCACTTCTCTCCAGCAATGAGTTATCAATTACAGTTGGTTTGTATATAGATGACTTTGAGGTGTGTAATCCGTTGGGTACCCCCAGAAAGAAACATGAAGTGTGTCCTGTGTAGTGGGTAATTTCAAATCTATCTATCCTATTTTTGTTTTAATCTATTTTTCTGCCTTATTTTATTTTATTTTTACTGTATCTTATCTTTTGCACTGCATTCTTTGCACTTTAGCTCTGGATCTGGGAAACGCTGTCTCATGTCACTGTGTACTGTACAGCTCTATGTGGTTGAGGTGACAATCAAGCCTCTTTGAATCTACCGATCAAATATAGATCTGCTCTGTCATCTATTTATCTTGCAATTTTGTGTAAGAGTGATGATTTAAAAAAAAAAAAAAAGGTTACAATATTGTTCTAGATCCACTTTTGAAAGACATACAAATGCTTTTTGTCTCTGCTGATAGCTTAGGAGCACATTCTCCTTGCTGGTTTTCAGGAAATGTTTAATGTAGATAGGTTTTGTAGATTTTCTTTGGCAAGTCGTAGGGATATTCAGACAATTGAAGTAGGAAGCAAGTCCTTTCCTCTCAGGACTAAATTGTTTTATGAAGTTAGTGTATCAAAGCTCAAAGAGGACACAGATCTGCACCTGTGAGGTGGATGGATTATCTCAGCAAAGGAGAAGTGCTCATGAACACAAATTTAGACAAATCTGTGAACAATATTTGAGAGAAATATTTGTGTACATAGAAAATGTCTCAGATCAGTGTTGCGTTTACATTTTTGTTTAGTGTAGTTTTCACTGGCTCATACACTGTCATAGCTTAACCCCTTAGGCTATTATTCCTTTTTTTCACATCCCCAAATTCAGTCAGTAACAACTCTACTGTGGGGTGAAAATGAACAACCTCTGTAGACACGTATACGTATATAAGCAGACCCCAGTTCCAAAAAAATAATTTTAAAAATATTGTTTTACTTCTGCTTAATCAAAATTATATATTCATGATTACATACCAGTCTGTAAAAATGAGTCAGTGACACTGATGTTATTGTACCTGTTTTACTAAATTTTGAACTGGAACTCAACAAAAACTACCTCAACTTTAACAGTAGTAGTATTATGTGTAGCATATGTGGGCTAGATGGCTGACTGCGGCTACAATTAGCAGCAACGGAGAACTGGTTCTTTTAAGGAACCTGGATTGTGAATGAACACAGGAGGCAGTAATGACGTTTGAATATGTATTAACAAAAGAAAAATTCTTCACAAAACAAATAGCCAATACACCCATACACCATTCCAGGAAGAGGGAAAAGAGAAAAAAATAAAGAAAAAAATAATGGATTACCCACAATAATATGTCTGTATATAATCCTCAAAAGAAAAAAAAAATTGTTCACATGTTGCTTTTTCTTTGTAATTCAAAACAGGTCGTCCAGGTAGGTAAGTGGGTAATTTTCTCCTACCGGTTCCATGATCTGGCTCGCCAGGTGAATTGGGTGGAATGGACTCAAAAAACATTCCCTGACCTTTGAATTGAGCGATAATGTCTGGCTTCCCAGGCGCGGCCGAGAAGTAATCAGCGGACTTTTGAGGTGAAGTATTGCATTGCTTGAGGTTGATGCCAACTCAGTGATCGACAGATTCCAAAACAATAAATCAGTCAATTAATTGAGACGCTGACAGTAACAGCCACAGTCACAGTGGAGACGGAGCAGGAAGTGAACTCTATGACCCATATTTAAAGGGAATCTGAGGTCACAGAAAATTTGCCGGGAAATAAATAAAATAAATAACCAAACAAATTAAAGCTGCAAGCAGCGTTGGTCGGGTCCTCGGTCTGCGTTGGACCCTCATGCCCGTCTGACCTCCATTTTGACAATTTATTTCCCTTCAGTAGACTTTGACCTACAAATAGGCAATTTTCATTGTCTCTCTGCTCAGCCTCAGACTGTCAGTGAGTCACATGACCAGCTGCACTGACCTGTGATGATGTCANTATCTGTAGTTTTGTGTGAAGCACTTTGAATTGCCTCAAGTATGAATTGTGCTGTACAAATAAACCTGCCTTCCACTGCCTAAAACCACATTTTTTGTTTGGCTTATTGTATTTGGCTTATTGCATCAACATGAGGGTACAGTACCTGGGTTACAGATTTGGCGATGAACATCTTTTTCTTTGAAATTGGGGAGTTTTGATGACAACAGCTTTATAGATGATGATGAGGATTTTGTTTTTATGTCATTCCTCATTTAAAAGCAGAACCAGAGCTTGAGAATGACAGAGCACATATTAATTCATCCAAAACAAGTACAGTTAGCGGTTGTAAGAGCAGCTTTGGCTGGTAAAGAACCAGTCAGTAACAAAAAACTGCAATACAGAATATTTTTTCTTAGGCTTGTTATTGGAACTCTGGCTGTCTGAATTGATATGGATGTTTTTGAGACTGTCATCTCTGTAGTTTAAAGGTGGAAATGCTCAGCCAGGGCATGGACTGCTTATTTTACTCATGATGTCTCTTCTCAGATATATAATTACCATATGGAAAAGTTAACAAGAAAAAAACTTGATGGTAGTTCAACTGGTCAAGCTGCTAAATCAACTTCTGAGATTTTATTTCATTTGTGCACTTGTTGGTCTTTCACGTTACTGTTTGGTTTTCATGTGTCAAAGAAAAATACACATTTGATCGCAGTTCTTCAAAATAAATTGTCAATATATATTCTCTACTATAAGTTTTGTTGACAAAATTAACACTCCACAGACAGGAGTCCTGCAGTCACCTGACCACATTCCTACAATAATACATCTCTTGGGGGAAGAATAACATTATCAGCCAACATTACCCAGCAGCACTTACTTTGAAATGAATTTGACAGAACACACATTTGCCTAGAATGCAAAAGCTAAGGACACAGTGAGGCTTTGTGACTGTAATTTTTTTTTTCTTTTCTGTATCCAACTGGTAATTAAGTGACTCAAATCAAAATTAAATCAAATTATATCAAATGTATTTGTCACATACACAGTTGTACATAGCACAATGCAGTGAAATGTTTTTTTCACCAGCAGCAGCACACACAGGAAGGAATAGTGAGAAAAAGACAAGGGCACACGAAACAAAGAGCCTGCATTGATATAAAAAACAATATATACAGAAAATGGAACATAATGTACAACCTGTAGTATAACAATATAAATATAAAGTGACTGTAGTGATGTTGTTGTTGTGATTCATAAATCAAGGTCAAACATGTGAGTATAGATTGTGTGTGTGAAGTGGTATGAAACATGCAAAAGGCCTGTGTGAATATGTGTGTATGTGCAATACGTAGTACGAGTGTGGTGTGTTTGTCATGTGCAATGTGGATGTGTGTCCAGTAAAGTCCTTGTTCTACTAGTTGTTTAGAATATGGATAGCCTCAGGACAGAAGCTCCTCCACAGCCTTTCTGTGTTGGCTTTCAGGCTCCAGTCTCATGGCCAGTGGCGATTCTAGGTTTTATTTTTAGGGGGGGCCAGGGCTATATTTTGGGGCCGCATCCAATTACTGTGTTATTCGTTGATGTAGCCTACAGCAATTGCTTGAGAAGTGTTCTTTACTTGTACTCACATTGAATGACTAAATATAGACCTAACCTAATTAAATAGATCTAACAAAATAAACATGATCTGGAAAAGGTTTCTGATCAGAACATACTTGTACAGTATGCAATGTACAATAACTGCTTCTTTCAAAAGCAACTCATGACACTCAAACTGATTCCCAGTGAAGACTCATGTTAATAACAGCCTGATGGCTCACAGTACATTACACACATAAACACAATGCTCTCCTGTTTTATATTAACAATGTTGTCTCTGAGGAATGTCTGTCTGTCCTGCTCTGCGTCTCACCTGGTGCTGATGATGGACTACAGCTGCTGGACTGGTCCTGCTTTGGATGCCAGTCCTCAGAACTGTCCCCCTGAACCTGTCTGGTTCTCTGGTCTGACCCTCACATGGCTTCTTCTTAACTCTATTCAGGACTTTTGGGGTCTTTTGGACCCCAGGCCATTTGGTTTAGGTGACAAGTATTGTTTTTTGATTTTTAAATATAAAAAAAGGGACGTGTCCTGCATTTGGAGCCAAAAATATGTCAACTTATCAGAAAATGTATTTAACATCGTATAAAAGTCTATAATGAATACCAACAATTATTTTGCATGCAAGATTTTGTGTTACATAATCATTAATGCAGGATACCCCCAGAAAGAAACATGAAGTGTGTGCTGTGTAGTGGGTAATTCCAAATCTATCTATCCCATTTTTATTTATTTTTTAAAAAATTTTTAAATTTATTTTATTTTATCTTTTGCACTGCATTCTTTGCACTTTAGCTCTGGATCTGGGAAACGCTGTCTCATTTCACTGTGTACTGTACAGCTGTATGCGGTTGAGATGACAATCAAGCCTCTTTGAATCTACCGATCAAATATAGATCTGCTCTGTCATCTGTTTACCTTGCAATTTTGTGTAAGAGTGATGATTTTTTTTTTTTTAAATTGGTTACAATATTGTTCTTGATCCACTTTTGAAAGACATACAAATACTTTTTGTCTCTGCTGATAGCTTAGGAGCACATTCTCTTTGCTGGTTTTCAGGAATTGTTTAATGTAGATATGTTTTGTAGATTTTGTTTGGCAAGTTGTAGGGATGGGCTGCAAGGTGGCGCAGTTGGTAGCACTGTTGCCTCGCAGCAAGAAGGTTGCCGGTTCGCGTCCCGGAATCTTTCTGCGTGGAGTTTACATGTTCTCCCCGTGCAG
>NW_007579725.1:15778-21677 GCF_000690725.1 Stegastes partitus
AACAGGTACAGGGGCCTCCAGGGTGAAAAGGGCTTTGACATCCCTAAGACAAATACAACTATGCTACGTGTTTCTTATTAACAAGTCCTCAATAATACCACCTTTTCTGTTCTGAGGATATGCATCAAAAAGCTAAAAGAGGGAACTGTGTTGGCAGCAGCTATGAACTGTCCCAACTCAACCTCGGTCTCACTGTTCTATCTTTGGCTCTTCATTTCGGTCCCCTACCTTTGATTTGTTAATGCAATCTCCTAATGGACTTCACCTTTGCATGTCTGTGGTGTACCCATGTGCATGTGTGTATGTATGATCATTTAGCTAAGAGTGATCACAGCCTTAGCAAGATAAACTATACTGTGGACAGTTAGGCAACCCACTGTATTAACCAAATGGAATCAGCAAGGGATTAAGGCTGGACGACTGCACTGTTTTAGGAAAATCACTGGATTACTGCAATTAATAAATTGGACATGAAGTTAGCAAGGTGGGATAATTTTAGGACACAAGGGTCAGATTTTAGGACAATAAAGTGAAAATGCCAGAATTAATAAACCTGTTCGCTTCTCTATCCAAAACAGGTACAAAAAAAATCTTCATAAAAAGCTTTCTCTGCTTCAAATAAAGTTGATGGATTTCAGGTTCACAGTATATTATAAGGGCTTTTAGAAACTTCAAAATACATAGTTTCTTTCTTTTTTCCCCAGATTGAGCAGAGACCAGGCTCACACTCCTACAGTACAAGGCCACCTGTAGATACGAACTGTGGGAGACGACGGATGTTTCACAGCGTGTTTATGTAAATCCCCACCTCCATGACAATGTATTAAAATGAACCACTGCCCTGGGGTAGATGGTTGGTAGATGGAAGGAGCAGCTTCTTGAATCTGTAGCTTCCTCACAGTAGGACACAACTCTAATACCCGTTTGTATCGTCACATCGTACATCATGTTGAATGTTTTCTACTTTAAGATGTTTGACAAGTTTTGATTTCAGACTTCAATAAAGAATAAACATTACACAGAAAATCCTGTGCTTGTCCATGAGTTGCACCAGTCAGTAGTGCCACATTAGGTAGGTTTCCACTCAACTGCACAACTTTGCACTATACAGGTTGCTTTGAATAGTTCTAGATCATGTTTTTGGTTGTCTCCAGAGTAAGGATTCCGTCCAAAAGTAGCTCAGATTTCAACTAAATCCCAGGAAAACTGGAAATTTGATGAATGTCAGTTCCCATCCATTACAGGAATGAATCAGATAAACAGATGGTAGCATTAATATAAATCTACAACAAACAATAGGAAAGGGAATGGAGCGGGATAATCGACTGGATGGAGGGGCACAAGCTGAACTGCACCTCTAGGTGACAACTAGGCAGAAAAATTACATGGAGTCAGACAAGACTACGGAAGCCAGTCAAGGACAAAAGGTTACTGTTCACGGAACGACAGAGAACAAGGCCAACTAATTCTATCATAGGTATAATTTAATCGAGGCAAAGACTACCCAGGACAGGGTTGGATGCAGAAGCAGATAATGCACATACAGCGCAACACACAGAGAATATGAATAGTGGTCTGAGCCTGTCTTTTATAGTGGAAGATGATTACTTGCAGGTGAACACCTTCCCACTCCAATACATCATACTCCTAAATTGAAAGACCATGCTCTTGAACTGAGAAATATATTCCCATATGAAATTCATCATCAGGGTTTGCATGTTTATGTATAATTAAGGCGCTGAAGATAGCGTTGCATTCAGGCATCATGAAATACTGGGGTAATCAAGCCTTTCCATCCACGAACACAACTGCACTGTAAAGGTTCACAGACGATGCAGCGAGCCGAAGTGATGGGAGCAGTGTTTATTTCAGGGCTGTGTTGGTACAGTTTTCATTAATGAATGACTTCTGGATGAATTCTAAGTCACTGTGGTTAGCGCTGTGCCTCCTTTCCTTTAATGCATGTGTTTAAAGGCATGCAAAGGGAGCAAAATCTGAATGACATTTATACAGACCATGAATACCACAGAGGCTATTTCACAGGCATAGCATTTATTTAGAATATGTTTGATGTAGCTTGCTTTCATTTTGTTTGAATTTATGACTCACAATTGCATACACAGACAAGCAATTTCCCCTCGGGGATCAATAAAGTGTTTCTGATTTTGATTGTGACTCTAACTGACACACACACACACACACACACACACACACACACACACACAAAAATACCTGCCATTCATTCCCCCTTTCCCCATATGCTCATGTAATATCTATGCTCTTTAGTCCAGCAGATAAAAACCTGAAAGATCCAGGGGCCTCGTTTATCATCAGTGCATATGTACAGATGTGTGCGTAATGAGTGCGTACTCAAATTCCCACGCAAAGTATGAAATTTATCAACTTGTACTTATACTTAGGAATGTGCATAAATATAAGCACAACTCTGACCATGCTTATGCACATAATCTAGCGGTAGACTAGTGAAATAGAATAGAATAGAACTTTATTGATCCCTTTGGTGCAAACCTCAGGGAAATTGTTGTAAGGCGTGAGGTTGGAGACATATGCAGCATTTCCCAGCCACCACTGAGCAGAATCATGCCGACAGTGTTGGATGCCATAACTCCCCTGACCCCAGCCTACATCCAGTTCTCTTACAGCCATCACCAATGACCTCAAATCAAACAGGGACTTAAAGCCATCTCTGGATTTCCAAACATAAGTGGAGCCATAGACTGCACCCACATCGCAATCAAAGCAGCGTCACTGAACAAATTTAATTATGTTAATAGAAAAGGGTTTCATTCAATCAACGTACAAATAATTTGCGATGCACATTTGTCGCTATCAAACGTTGCTGTCCGGTGGCCTGGAGGAACGCACGACTCATTTATTGAGCAGAACAGCTCTGTGGATGTGTCTCCAAGCAGGAGTTGTTAAAGATGGCTGGTTTATTGGTGAGTGTTACAAAGTGTGGAAATGTTTTAGCTGGACTTAGATTGGTTATTCAAACATCTCATCTGTAGGTGATCAGGGTTATCCACTGGGTGTACGTTGGGTATTCATTTATCCTCCTTCAGTTGCAGTCATTTGTCTTTTGTGGGCTGTGAAGCAGTTTTTGGCACTGAGCTTAGGGTCAAACCATTCCTTTTTTAAAATTTCCGTTAGCGATCTCGCTTGTGACCCAACAGCTTTGGTGATCTTGTCCCATGCAGCATTTTTTTGTTGCTGGTTACCTCCACATTTAATGCATCAAACAATACTTTCTCGTTAGCTTCAACTTCGCTGACAAGTACTTCAATTTCGGTTTCCGAAAAGCTCCTCTTTTTCTCCCTCTTTGCCACTATGATGAATGGTGAGGAAAAAAAATATTTTCTTGTTTTTATAAAGATGCGATTTGTTGTCATATATGGTTGATTGGAGGCACTTCTGAAGGCAAATGATCCTGAAAGTGCACGAGAGGTTAAGAACTAGTGGGATTTACCACCACTGATGACTTCCTGATGTGTGTACGACCCACATGTTCGATAAATACAGATCTTTTTGTACTTGTGCACATTCGCAATTTCATTTGTAAGAGAGAATTTAGAATGTTTTCTACGCATTGTTGATAAATGAGGCCCCTGGACTTGCAGTCTAAGACACACACACAATCACAAACACCTTCCCACACTGATGAGAACCACCACCCTTATTGCATTTCCCTGCCTGAATATATTATGGTGGCCCTCCCCCTCCACCTTCGTGTGACAGGGACAGATTGAGGTAGCCTTTGATCGCTGTAGTCGTTACTGTTATGGGAAACGGAGCCGCACATTTACATTTACTCATTCAATTACTTTGATTGATCGTCTGGGCTACCAGGCAGCTATTTTACGGTTAGGGTGCCATGTGTGTTTTTGCGGTAATGCAGAAAAAGATTGAGGACTGGTATTAGAAATTGGTTTAAAAGAGCAGAAATTTGTTATCTTACACTGCAGACTTTACAGATAGTGGCTCGTTAGTAATCCTCAGCATGTCAGGTTTTACAACGATTCATGTGTGCCAGTGAAGCTGAACAAACAGAACAGTTACACTTAAAGAAACATGAATCGCATTACTGTCTTTTTGACACTGGCAAGCAGGCGAGATACATTTTCACATTCCACTAAGCAGCCGGGTCAGTTTTCACATCCATTCCTAATTACATGGTAGGCTAATGGTGACATTTAAACCAGTCTCCATGCTGCAACCGCAGAATGTAGAATAGTTCGGTTACACCAAACGCCTTAATAATCATTTGTTTGAAAGTTTTTCTGTAGCTGTGGTTAACTGGTCAAGTGTTCCTCCCTTTTTAACTCCCTTCACCCTTTACCTTCACTTGTGATGTGTTAACAAGTTAACAGCCAGTTTCATGAACCTGTGTTTGTGGATAACCCTGCTCATATACATAATAGGCTGTTTCCATTGCAGGGAGTTGTGGGTCATTTTAGGGTGGCCCAGAGCCTGTTCTTTTCAAACCTCTTTGAGTGCTGCTTTCGGAAGAGAAAAAAAATACCTACTTGCTTCTGAATGGCCCTGACCCACTACTGTGCAGTTCTCAGTGCTAATTTGCCATCCTTGAACAAGACAAATGCTAACTGGTCAAACTCAAAGAGAACAAGCACCCTTTTTCTTTCATCTTGATGGCTTTGTCGAGAAGCAGTTTTGTTCCTTTCCAACATTGACATCATCAACATAAAATTCTCCATGTAGGCTAACTTAACAAACCTCCATTGTTCTGTATCCAATGTGCTCACGGAATTAGATCCAGTAACTACTGTTTGGTGCACTTTGAGTTATTGTCACGGTCGAAGCTTTTTGATCCCACGCTGCAATTAAAACAGAAAGGCTACAAGGACTGTTCCTGCAGTGGAAAGGCACCTCATGTTAAGTGTCCTGATGGCTGAGGACACAATCTCCCATGGCGTTTTAATCATCATTGTTCATAACATTTTCATTAATAAGTTGCGATTCTTGTTTCATATTTGTTTGGTTTTATAATTTTTATATTTTTTTTCTCATAAAGTCTCTGACTGGCACTATACATACATTTTTAAAGCTCTTGTTGGTGCCAATCACAGGAAAAAATTCAGCCTCTTTGGGATAAAAATAAAGGTTTTATGACCGATGGAACATCAGAGTAGACAGAAACACTGACATTTTTTGACCAAATTTGTACCATCATAAAACTGGTTTGTATCATTGAAGACCATAAGTCTACAAAATGTCAGGACTCTAGTTACATTATTTCTCAAATTATGGCACTTCAAATATTATTCCACAGTGAAGTGAAGAAAACAGCCCACAAATCGACATGACCCCACCTTCTATCAGAATTTTTAACTCAAAAATTGATGCTAGGGGGCTGCATGATAGCTCGGTGGTTATCATGGTCGCCTCACAGCTAGAAGATCGCTGGTTCGCGTCCCGGTTAGGACACCCGGGATCTTTCTGCGTGGAGTTTGCAGCGTTGGTTCTCACCGGGTTCTCCAGCTTCCTCCCACAGTCCAGAAACACGTTGTGGTTAATTTGGTGATTCTAAATTGTCCTTAGGTGTGAATGTGAGTGTGCTTGGTTGTCTGTCTGTAAGTGTCCCCTGCCTTCACCCTAAGTCAGCTGGGTTAAGCTCCAGACTTCATACTACCATTATCTGCAAAAAAAAAAAAAACCTTTGGGCACTCCCTTAATTATTCTACAGGAGGGCTGCAAACACTTCTTCCACCACAGGTTACCTGCTTCAGTTTTTTTTTAAATTATTATTATTATAACGAGCTGATTCTGTAATTATGGCCCTGCAACAGACAGAAAATGCTGCAAAATAGTTGCACACCATAAACTTTAACCAAATAGAACCATTTCGAAAGGTTTTGTTTGT
>NW_007579725.1:22562-26471 GCF_000690725.1 Stegastes partitus
CTGTCCAAAGTCCCGTCTGAGTATTGTGACCTAGCTCCAGTGTTTAGTAAGGAGAACGCCTTATCTCTTCCCACCCACCGGCCTTACGACTAAAATTCAATTCAATTCAATTTAGTTCAGTTTACAACGTATGTCATCACATAGCGCTTAACACTGTAAGGTATAGACCTTACAAATTTAAACAGAGAACCCAACAATCCAAAGTAGCCTTTGGACTTCCTCTGAGCAAGCGGTTGGAACCGGTGGGAAGGAACCAAAATGGAGCTCAGTCATTGAGAGTTTTATATGTTAAAAGCAGGATTTTAAATTCTATCCTGGATTTTACAGGGAGCCAATGAATAGAAGCTAATACAGGAAAAATATGACCTCTGTTACTGGTTCCTGTCAGAACCCTGGCTGCAGCACTTTGGATCAGCTGAAGGTTTTTGAGAGAATTATTGGGACATCCTGATAATAAGGAATTACAATAGTCCAGAAAGAAGGCCGTCCTACAAACTTCTTGTTCTTTACAGTACAACTGGAGCCCAGGGCAATACCATCTAGAGTAGCTATCTGGTTTGATAGTGCATTTCTCAGGTGTTTAGGGCCAAATACAATAACCTCAGTTTTGTCTGAATTTAAATGAAGGAAATTACAGGTCATCCAGGCCTTTATGTCCTTCAGACATGCCTGGAGTCTGACCTACTGCTTGGTTTCATTTGCTTCATAGATAACTATAGCTGGGTGTCGTCTGCAAAACAATGGAAATTTATGCAGTGCTTCCTAGTAATACTGCCTAAGGGGAGCATGTACAAGATAAATAATATTGGTCCTAACACGGAGCCCTGTGGAACTCCATAACTAAGTCTACTGTGGGTGGAAGAAACATCATTAGCATGAACAAACTGGAATCTGTCTGATAAGTATGATTTAAACCAATTTAGTGCAGTTCCTTTAAGCCCAACTAAACATTCCAGTCTCTGTAATAATGTGCTGTGGTCCACTGTATCAAATGTAGCACTGAGATCCAGCAGAATGAGTATAGAAACTAGTCTACTGTCTGAAGCTATAAGAAGATCATTAGTGACCTTATTTATTTGTTTATTTGACAAGGGACAATGCACATTAATCAACATTGTACAATGTAAATGTGACCTTCACCGATGCTGTCTCTGTACTATGATGCATTCTAAAACCTGATTGAAACTCTTCAGACTGAGACTTACAGCAGAGAAGCAGTCTAAGTATAACCTGGTCCTATGGATGCATCCAGAGCTGCTGCACCTAAAGACATGTTAATAATTTTTTGTCTAATATTCAAAACTTTATCAGTGACGAAGGTCAGAAAGTCTTCAGTGCTGAGAGCTAAAGGAACACAAGGCTCCATCGAACTGTGACTCTTTGTCAGCCTGGCTATAGTGCTGAAAAGAAACCTGGGGTTGTTCTTGTTTTCCTCAATTAAGGATGAATAGTACGCAGTTCTCATCTCGCAGATCGCTTTTTTATAGGCGAGGAAACTATCTTTCCAAGCTAAATGAGATTCTTCTGAATTTGTAGAGTGCCACTGTCTTTCCAGCCTTCTTAATGTCTCTTTCAAGGTGCGCAGCTGTTGACTAGACCATGGAGCTATTTTATTATAATTTATTGGCTTCTTTTTGAAATGGGGCAACAATATCAATTGATAAACGCAGTTAAGGTGCAGTTCTTATTATCCACCTGTGTGGGACTAAGATTAGAGGAGCTGCTCTCCGTTGTGTTGGCAGATGGCATTGAAGTAAATAATAGTGGAACCATTTCCTTAAATTTAGTTACTGCATTATCAGACAGACATCTGCTGCAATGGAACTCTTCGGAAGGTGTTCTGTCGTCCATTATTGTAAATTCAAATGTTATTAAAAATGATCAGACAGGATACAGTTTTGTTCAAAAGCAGTAAGATGTTCGATTTCTATGCCATATGTCAAAACAAGATCAAGAGTTAAAACTGTGAGTTTGTTTATTGACATTTTGAGAGAAGCCAACTGAGTCTAACAATGAACTAAATGTGGTGACTGTGTGATTTTTGTATTTGTTTTTATTAACATTTTCTGGATGCAGCTGGAGTTTCTGTGTCAATGTTTTCCAGGCTGGGCGGGGCTGATTGGAGGAGCGTACGTCAGCACCTTCACAGCTGTGGCTGATCATCCTCGTTACACACCGGATAAAGCCACTGGTCTTTCTGTGCTCCAGTGTGAGATGATTGCCAACTCTCCTGTGGTATATCTAGTCGCCAGCTGAAGCACATGTGTTTTTGCCTTATCTTCTCGAGCCTACGAGTTACTGTGTATTTTTCTCCCTCTCCAGCGTCTCCTCCATCAGCCCCTGTTTCCAGCTTCGCCAGCTTTTAGTTTGCCCCCACGGATCCACGAGCCGGGAATTCCTCCACTCAAGCACCGACACGGGAAGAGCACCACAGAAGAAACACCACACGAGCACCGGGTTTGGAACATCACCAGTCACACGCGCACCATATACGGACAAGACGTCATACGAGCACAAGCCGCACGGATATTCTCATAGAAAGGACACTTCCCCTCACGACACCAGCGCACCAGCCCCCGGATTCCCTCACCTGCCTTCCTGGTTTCCTCACTCCCTTATTCCCTTAAAATAAAACCTGTTTTTCCCCAACCTTGTGCCTTTTTCCGTTCTGGTGCAGCCCTACATCGCACTGAGTGGTCACCGACCACAACACTAAATATACATACAACCTCTCCAAGCCTGAGCAGATGGCCAGATGGCCTTCTCTCGTGGGTCCAGGCTTCTTCTTTGTGGACAAGAGAGATGCCAGCCTCCGCCCATGTATTGATTTCCGAGGCATGAATGACATCACTGTTAAGAACACTTATCCACTACCCTTGATCAATTCCACATTCACTGACCTTCATGGAGCCATCATATTCACAAGACTGGATCTCTGCAACGCCTACCATTTAATCCGCGTACATCAAGTGGATGAGTGGAAAACTGCCTTTAACGCACCTCTTGAACATTTCAAATATCTGCTCAATATTGCTGAGTCCACACCTGTGTCTGTGAGTCTGTTCTGTGACACTAATGAATGCAAAAGTTATTTATGCACATGTTAAATTAAATGGCTCTTGAACAAGAGCCATTTACAGTTGAAATCAGAGGTTTACATACAGTGCATAAAAAGACATATAACCTTTATTTTTTTCACTTTCTGGCATTAAATGTGACTAAACTTTTCATGTTTTAGGTCTGTAAGCATTACAAAAAATATTTAGATTTGCTACATGCCAGAATATTGAAGGAGATAATTTTTTTAGAGGATTTTTAATTACTTCCTCCTCAATCAGACATTTACATATATCTTAGTATTTGGTAGCATTGCCTTTAAATTGTATAACTTGGGTCAAACATTTTGAGTATCCTTCCAAAAGCTTCTCACAATAGTTTGATAGAGTTTTGGCCCATTTCTCCTGATACAACTGGTGGAACTGAGTCAGTTGTGTTGGCCGCCTTGCTCCACTCACCTTGTCAGCTCAGCCCACAAATTTTCTACAGGATTGAGATCAGGGCTTTGTGTTGGCCACTCCAAAACATTGACTTTGTTGTCCTTAAGCCACTTTGTTACTAATTTGGCTGTATGCTTGGGGTCATTGTTCATTTGAAGACCCATTTGTGCCCAAGCTTTAACTGTCCTGGCTGTCGTCTTTAGACGTTGCTTCAATATTTCCGCATAATGTTCTTTCCTCATGATGCCATCTATTTGTGAAGTGCACCAGTCCCTCCTGTAGCAAAACACTCCCACAACATGATGCTGCCACCCCCGTACTTCACAGTTGGGATGGTGTTCTCAGGCTTGCAAGCTTCCCCCTTTTTCCTCCAAATGTAACGATGGTCATTATGGCCAAACAGTTTAGGGTC
>NW_007579725.1:26481-27909 GCF_000690725.1 Stegastes partitus
TATTATTATTATTATTATTATTATTATTATATTCACAAGACTGGATCTCCGCAACGCCTACCATTTAATCCGCATACATCAAAGGGGATGAGTGGAAAACCACCTTTAGCACACCTCTCGAACATTTCGAATAGCTGCTCAATATTGCTGAGTCCGCACCTGTGTCTCTGAGTCTGTTCTGTGACACTAATGAATGCAAAAGTTACTTATGCACATGTTAAATAAAATGGCTCTTGAACAATTTACAGTTGAAATCAGAGGTTTGCATACAGTGTATAAAAAAATATATAACCTTTATTTTACTCACTGTCTGACATTAAATGTGACTAAACTTTTCATGTTTTAGGTCAGTTAGGATTACAAAAAATAATTACATTTGCTAAATGCCAGAATAATGAGGGAGAGAATTTTTTTTAGAGGATTTTTAATTACTTCCTCCACAGTCAGACGTTTACATACATCTTAGTATTTGGCAGCATTGCCTTTAAATTGTAGAACTTGGGTCAAACATTTGGAGTATCCTTCTAAAAGCGTCTCACAATAGTTTGATAGAGTTTTGGCCCATTTCTCCTGATACAACTGGTGGAACTGAGTCAGGTTTGTTGGCCGCCTTGCTCCACATGCCTTTTCAGCTCAGCCCACAAATTTTCTACAGGATTGAGATCAGGGCTTTGTGATGGCCACTCCAAAACATTGACTTTGTTGTCCTTAAGCCACTTTGTAACTCATTTGGCTGTATGCTTATGGTCATTGTCCATTTGAAGACCCATTTGCGCCCAAGCTTTAACTTCCCAGCTGACATCTTAAGATGTTGCTTCAATATTTCCACATAATGTTCTTTCCTCATGATGCCATCTATTTGTGAAGTGCACCCTTCTGCAGTAAAACACCCCCACAACATGATGCTGCCACCTCCATACTTCACAGTTGGGATGGTGTTCTCAGGCTTGCAAGCTTCCCCCTTTTTCCTCCAAATGTAACGATGGTCATTATGGCCAAACAGTTTAGGGTCTTTGTCAATCAACTTATCAAAAGTTTCCAAAGCCATGACATCATTATCTCGCCTTTCCCAAATAGTTTAAAGGCATAGTAATTTTAGTGTATGTAAACTTGGATAAAAATAGTAAAAGATTCTCTCTCTCATTATTCTGGCATTTAGTAAATATAAATAATTTTGGTAATCCTGACCTAAAACAGGAAACATTTAGTCTGATATAATGTCAGACAGGGAGAAAAAAAGGTTATGTCTTTTCATACAGTTTATGTAAACTTCTGGTTTCAACTGGAACATTAGAAAGTGTTGCCAGTTGTATGTATTAAGTATAACACGATAAATAAGAAGCAGTGATGCACGTCAAATAGCAGTAAGTGTAATCAATGGTTTAAAAAGCACAAAAAGTATAGAAATATTTTCAGTGTGGAGGGATG
>NW_007579725.1:30156-33163 GCF_000690725.1 Stegastes partitus
AGCACAGCACAGCCAAAACACAAACAGGAAATAAAACTACCAAAATAAAGGTTCCAGAATAGAACCCCAACACTTCACTTAAACCATCATATAGTTTTGGAGGGATTAATGTTGATCCTAGTAATTCTTTATAATGTCTTGTCCACCAAAGTACATGTTTGCCAAAGCAAAATACCAGTTTGTTCAGACAAATTTAGAAAAGAAAATTATCTATTCACAGTGGCAACAGCTGGTGACTCAAAAACTGGGAAGGGCAGGAGAAACACCAGCCCACAGCATCATGTTATTTTATAAAACGTATATGCCATTTTCTACTTTGTTATGTGAATTAAAAAATAAAGCAAATGGCCTGCAAGGTTTTCTCAGCAGGCTCTGGATGAGAATGAACCTTGTAAAACCTGTTATGCCACATGTGATCATTGTCTTATTAAAGAATATGTCTCTGGATGTCCCCCTCAGACAGTTTGCTCTGCTGAGGGCTATTTGAACCCAAACATGCAGCGGCTTGACAGTCCAGTCCTGTGGGAGCTACTCATTGTTCACAGGCCTAAATTCTAATTGCATGGACACAAACAGAGGCAATAGAGAGGTTTGGTCAACAATTACTAATTAGTTTCTTTCAATTTAGTTTGGGGAATTGTATTAATGTGATCTTAATATCCTGAGAATAACGGAAAATGAAACTAGAAAACAACATTTCCAGCCTTATAATTTTAAATCTCAGCCATGACCTTTGACGTAGTCACTTGACACATAGTCTGGCCATGGGTCCAGCCCAGACAGGCGAAGCCATCTGCCCCTGGGTGGCATCCCATTGCTGTCACAGCCCCCAGTCCAAATCCATCCAACAGTCCCAGGGCTGCTACAACAAGCTCACTGTTGCATTGGATAATAAAGGAACTAGGCTACTGCCTGATTAGTAAAAGTATTGTATTCTGGTTGTTGATTTCTGAAGTCATAGAAAGACAGTTAATTATACAACTAAAGTAAGTGTATCTCTGGATTTGGAGCTTACGTTATTTGTCTGCATACAATGACCCTACCAACCTGACCACTGTTGTTGCTGATTTATTTGTTGTCTGCCTGTGTCTCCTCACTAAGCTCTTCTCTCTCTGCTCTCCCCTCACTCCAACCGGTAAAGGTAGATTCTGACAGATCTCTTGAAGTTACCCTTATCGCTAAGTGCTTGCTTAAATCGAACTGTTNTTTAAAAAGCACAAAAAGTATAGAAATATTTTCAGTGTGGAGGGATGTGCAAATTAGCCACCTGAGAATATGCAAGGTTATGTAGTATGTTGTGTAAACACAAACTTGAAATGTTCAAGAAAATAATAATCCTTTTTAAAAAGCTGTGCATTAATGTAATGCATAGAGTCAATAGCTATGGTGGGGGGAGAGGGCCAGAATCACTGGGGGTCCATGGTCTTGTTAAAAAGGGCTACTGGTGTGAGAAAAAAGCTGCTCCTGTGTTGTGAGATTCTGATTCTGATGGACTGCAACCTCGTGCCAAAAGGAAGGAGGCTAGTTGGCGTGCCAGCTTAAGCCAACTATCTATCTACCAGAATTACAAAAAAAAATGTCTCCTGAAATCTGCACAAATCTCATAGTTGGCCTATTTTGCTCTCAAACTTCAATGTAAAGAAATAATGCTGAGAAGCCACTAATTTTCATACAGTCACTTACAACACAACTTTGCTTCAAACATGCTGGTCTACACTCTTGAAGGGAATGCAGTGATGCAAATTCTTTTATTGAGTGTCTAAGGGCACCAGGGAACAGGTTTCAGAGAGAAGTTTCTTTAACCTTTCTGTGAGTGAAGCGCCCTGTGTTGCACAAAGAGAATAATTCAAGTTGCTCTAAAGGTATTCTCCCAAAATAGAGTCAAAAGGAGAAGGAGACTGAAAATGCATGTGGGAAAGGCATATTCGTCAGAGAGTGCGTATGGGCGCGGTATGTAAATGTGTCACATGTGTTGGCAGAGGTACGGTATTTACTCATGTGGGTATGGGGCTTCATGGGCCCCTCTGGTAGCAGCGAGCAGAAGTAGTAGCACAGGGACAGACAGGTCTAGATGACTAAAATAAATCCAATAAAATATGCAGGCAGGGAGAGCGAGTGGGAGAGAGTACCTTTACCTGCTTTCATTTTCTCCCTGTTGTCCGTGGGGACCAGAGACTAAGATGAAAACAGGAAATAGAAGGGATGAGAGAAAGAAGAGGGTATGAAGTCATGTCCGTGGATGGAGAGAGGTAAGGATAGTTCAGAATAGACAAGAGATGGCTCAGGCTGCTCAGGGACCACCCGTGGCTGCTGTGCCTCTCTTTTGTCTCTAAGCCTGGCTCTCGTTTTTTCACATTTTGCCCTGGCATCAGACACATTTTGCAAATGTTAAAAAACAAAAATGTGAACTTGGCCTGCTTCTTTTATGTCTTGTGAATTTCAAAATTCTAGGATATGTGGTGGTCATCTCTGCTAAACTTTATGCTGTCTAAAAAGGAAAATAAAGAAATGTTATCTGCCATGTTACAAAGCGCTGAAATAAAGGCCATGCTACCAAATGTGTTAAATGTGTAGGTAACATTTTCCCATCATTCATCCCTTATAGTTCGAAAACAAAAATTTTTTTTCATGTCTGCAGGGGCTGGTTTTGAGCTTGGAAATGTGTCGTTAAAAAAGGCTTCATGTTAGGAGTGAGCCCCTAGTGTGTAGGAAGTGGACCCAGAATGCGACGAGGGAGACAGGTAACAATAATAAAGAGGGTTTATTGTGGGACAGGAGTGAGGACACCAAAGAAGCAGGAGTGGGGAGTGCCGGTGCACGCCGGTCTTCGTGGGGGAGGTGAGAGGGTATCCAGGGACTCCAGTGGTGTGCTCCCGTGTGAGGGGCGGGAATCCATGCTCCACGGGGAAAGGTGCTCGAGGCGAGGGGGGAACCGGAGAGCTGCTGCTGGTGGCTGACTCGTGACGGCTGGGCTGGGGAGGACGTCAGGCTGAGGAGGCTCTGAGAA
>NW_007579725.1:39072-43057 GCF_000690725.1 Stegastes partitus
CTGAGTTCTAAATTATTCATTCTTGTTTTTTGAATGCACTTTTGTTGGTTTTAAATCATGTTTTATTTCTATAATTTTAATGTCTATTTTAATTAAATGCTTTAATATTAATGTCTTAATATCTTGCACTAACTCTGTGATTTTAATTTTAATGTTTCGTTCTAAAATGTATTTCTATGCCTCTGTAAAGCACCTTAAGTTGCCTTGTGTACTAATGGTGCTATACAAATAAGCTTGCTTGTTTTTTCAGTCCACTTAGCTGAGCTCCCTCGTCCTTTGTTGCCCTTTTCTTATCCTCCCCAAATGTCCTTTTTGTAGCGCATGAGGCTCCGGGTTTAAAAAAAGAAAATAATGTTGCATGTTCGCTGAAATTTCTATTAGCTTGCAGAGTTTGATGCTCTTTCATGTCAGTGGAAGTTTGTGTATGTGAAACAGACACTTATTGTAGCAGCCAAGACTAAATACTGTACTTTAAATATGAATACAATCTTTGTTCCTTTATCTCATTGGACTTTGGTGACTTTCTGGTTATTGTTCTTTTTTTCTGATGAAAGCAAAGTCCAGCTGAGGTTGCACACAGAGGAAACGGTTACCAGGGGTGCTGTTTAGCTCAGTGCAGGTTTACAACTGTGTCTATGTCTTATTAATATGTTCCCTCAGTTCCCCACACTTCATCCAAACTGTTTAAGCATTTTAACCCTCTGCAAAAGCATTCCTACACTGAGGGAGTTATTCCACCTGAATGGCACCTCCTCTGCTTTCCTTGTCTCTCCTCCCCACCTCAGACCTGAAGTTATGGTGGGTGTAGCCACTGTGTCACAACAGGACAAAAAGCATTTTGTTTGGAATTGGTTTCACATCGAGTGCTCTGATTTGATTCAGCTGCAGCCTCCTGATAACAAGCATACTGTATGCAGCATCCTGCTAATTTTTGTCTCTAACCCAGATTAGGTAATTGATTTCATTGTATCTGATGTCTGTGCATTTATAAGTACATGAATTTGCTGCTTTGAATCCATTGTCTGATGGTGGGAAAAGTTTGAGGAAATACTCTTCTTTGAGAAATGAAATGCTGTTACTTTCCAGCTACCAGCAGTCCTGATCAGCTGACTTGTAACCTTTTCCTCAGACTCCACATGAGTGAGATGTTTTTTATTCCAAAAATATGGCGTGAAAGTAAAAGAGCTTTGAATTTGAAGGCTACAACTTCACCTCCAGCATTAGACAGGTGGCATCAAAACATGGAGTGAAAATATACTGTATATTTTTTTTTACTAAGGGGAGCAGACACTTTCCACACATTCCCTCTTTGTCAGCAAGTTCTTTTATGCAAGACAGACAACAGGGCCAGCATTCGAATGTACAAATAAAACACGTCTTCAAGTCCTCAACTTTTACAGAATCTGCCTCTCTGTCTCTCCTTTCTCTTTCTTATTCATCACTCCTCAGTGGTTCCTTACTGCTTGAAGTTCCCCTCATACCATTTACACTTCAGAGGGACTATAGGAGGTATTATTTCTGCAAAAGGTGAAGGTCATCATTATGCAAAAGAAGGAATTTTCCATGCACCATGTATTATTCTGACTATTCAACATTTATGTCCTTTTCCCTAAAGTTATCTTTCTCTATTTCCTGAACTTGCATTACCAGACTGTGAAAGCTGGGTAGCAGGGGTCCACATATAGCACAGTCTGAACTGTTCAAATACATGTAGGTCTGAAGTTCTGCTCAGACAGAATGCCATCACCTGCAAAGTCATATGACAGATGGGNTGGCCTGAGGGACGGAAACCTGACTGGCCTGGGGGATGGAGACCTGACTGGCCTGGAGGCAGGAGGGCTAGCTGACATCAGGTGGCGCGGGGTCTCTCCTCTGTAAATTAGAAGATGTTTCCCTGTTTTCAACAAACAGGATCCAAAACGACATCGCAGCGATGTAGCTCCATGGCCGTAATGTGGAGGCCTCAGTTCCACTCCTGTACATGTCCCTCTCCTCATTGAGTTCCTTTTTAAGTTGGTCCCTGAGGTTTTTCCACCTTGTGGAAAAATAGTACAGGGAGTATAAAACACATGAGTTCAGTATGCTTCACTTCAGAAATTGACTTAAATTGTAAATTCAATCTTACCATATAACCTTTTCTTTTAGTCCAAAAGTATTTTGTATGGTCTCCAACAGATATCACAGTGGCAGTGCTAGCTTTAAATGATCTGTAAACACTTTTTAGTTGTAAATTTATGAGAAAAATATTTTCATACTATGAAGGCCTACTCTACTAATTAGTAAATCTTAAAATATGCACGGGCTGCACGGTGGCTCAGTGGTTAGCATCGTCGCCTTGCAGCTAGAGGATCCCCAGTTTGCGTCCCAGTTGGATCTTTCTGCGTGGAGTTTGCATGTTCTCCCCGTGCAGCGTGGGTTCTCTCCGGGTTCTCTTGCTTCCTCCCACACAGTCCAAAAACATGTTGCGGTTAATTGGAGATTCTAAATTGTCTGTAGGTGTGAATGTGAGTGTGCTTGGTTGTCTGTCTCTAGCTTTAGCCCTGCAATAGACTGGCGACCTGTCCAGGGTGTCCCCTGCCTTCACCCTGAGTCAGCTGGGATAGGCTAAAGCCCCCCAGTGAACCTGGTGAGGATCAGGCACTTTTTAATTACTTACTTACAATAATACAGACTTCAGACAAGTTAATAGTTTCAACCCTCCAGGATGACCAACAGCCTCAGCAATTGCTCTTCAAGCATTCATTTCTCTGCACAGTGTTCCTTTAGGAAGCCAGCAAACGATTGGACAGCACTGTGTGACCAGACACAGCTGTTATCAGTTGCTTGTCGATNTACTACAGAATGACATTTACTATGCTCTTCGAGACAACAGAAGATCACTTAACTCCCCAAGAGCCTGATAATAGTCACGATCCTACCATGAAATTCCACAATTTGTATGCATGTTTACATTTTTTTTTTTGTCCAAGAAACGGTACAAGATAAACATATTACATTTGATTTCGTTTAAATCACCTGTTCAATGGGATTTCAGATATATAGTCAGAACCATTTCCTGCTATACGCGGGCTATGCAAATGCATAGGACCCCTAAGCCACCAGGCCTCAACGCTGCATGTTCAGCCTTGTGTGTTTGTGGCATAATTAAGTCACAGTCGTTAGACTGCTCTGTCACGGGCCGGCCAACAGGTACGATGGGAATGTTTGATCACTAACTATCATTCCTGTTACTGAGGATATTAATGACAAACGGCACTACGACATCAAAAAGAAGAATTGTTAGACTCAGTTGGCTTCTCCCAAAATGTCACTAAACCAACTCATAGTTTTAACTCTTGATCTTGTTTTGACATATGGCATAGAAATCGAACATCTTACTGCTTTTGAACAAAACTGTATCCTGTCTGATCATTTTTTAATAACATTTGAATTTACAATAACGGACTATGTAACACCTACCAAAGAGTTCCATTGCAGCAGATGTCTATGTGATAATGCAGTAACTAAATTTAAGGAAATGGTTCCATTATTATTTACTCCAATGCCATATGCCAACACAACGGAGAGCAGCTCCTCTAATCTTAGTCCCACACAGATGGATAATAAGAACTGCAACTTTACTGCGTTTATCAATTGATACTGTTGCCCCTCTGAAAAAGAAGCCAATAAATTATAATAAAATAGCTCCATGGTATAGTCAACAGCTGCACACCTTGAAAAAGACATTAAGAAGGCTGGAAAGACAGTGGAACTCTACAAATTCAGAAGAATTTCATCTAGCCTAGAAAGATAGTTCTCTTAACTATAAGAAAAAGTGATCCGCAGGACAAGAACTGCTTATTATTCATCTTTAATTGAGGAAAACAAGAACAACCCCAGGTTTCTTTTCAGCACTATAGCCAGACTGACGAAGAGTCACAGTTCGGCGGAGCCTTGTGTTCCTTTAGCTCTCAGCAGTGAAGATTTTATGACCTTCTTCACTGAT
>NW_007579725.1:48994-53081 GCF_000690725.1 Stegastes partitus
TGAATTCTTATCCTGCAACACGAGTGGCAATACACATCTTGAAATACTTTCTGTCATGTCCTCCACCTCTAGTTCAGGGTAACAGTATCTCTCCCTCTTCTCCCTCTCAGGTGGACGTGAGCAGAGTGTGTGATCTGGAGCAGGACAGGCACAGCAATCAGCAATCACCTGGACAGAAGTGACCTGCCTGCACATATTGTTCCTTTTCCTCCATAAAAACCTTCCTCAGTCCAGTCCGCGACGCTGGACCTTTCACTAAAGCTCTGTTAGTAAACTCAGACTCAACTTTATTGTCATTTTAACCACGTGACATGATTGAACAAAACACAGCGTCACAGGTCTCGGTTTGTTGCATGATTAAAAAAAAAAAAAAAAAAAGATAAATAAAATACAAAACAAAATCCATGCACAATAGCAGCAACAGCTTTAAGGTGGTCAGTGCAGCAATGATGAGGAAAGTGCAGAGTGACTGAAAGTGTGTATGTGCAAGTAAAAAGTTTTTTGTGGTGGGGAGCAGTTCAGCAGTCTGACTGCATCTGGGTAGAAGTTGTTTCTCAGTCTGAATGTTACAGTGCAGTCTCCTTCCAGAGAGTAGGGGGGTAAACAGTTTGTGTGCAGGGTGGGTGGGGTCACAGAGGATGCAGGTGGGTCTGTCCCTGCATCTGATGGTGTATATGTCCTCAGTAGGTGGTAAGCTGCACCCGATGATTCTCTGTGCAGATTTTACCACCCTCTGCAGCGCCTCCTTCTCTGCTACAGTGCAGCCCCAGTACCACACAGTCAGGCAGGAGGTCAGGGTACTCTACACCACACAGCTGTAGAAGAACCTGAGGACATCAGCCTCCAGTCCTGCCTTCTTCAGCTTTCTCAGAAAACAGGCACTGGCGGCTCTTCTTTCTTACAGCTGTGGTGTTGGTGTGCCAGGTGAGGGTGTTAGTTAGGTGTACCCTGAGGTATTTCACAGAGGGGACCCTCTCCACAGCTGTGCCATTAATGTGGAGAGGTGGCGGTGCAGTTACAAACCTCCAGAAATCCACAACCATCTCCTCTGTCTTTTGGACATCAAGTATGAGGTTATTGTCCCCACACCACTGGGTCAGGTCCTCCACCTCCAGCCTGTACGCTGTCGTCTGTGAACTTCAAAACGAGATTGTTCTTGGGGCAGAGGGGGATGACATGGAATCCAAATTTTTGCACAGATTTTGGCTTTTAAAGGCTGTGGTCTTAAACTTTTGATCAGCTGATGAACAGCCTATTTGAGGTAAATTGTTTTTCAATAAATTGCCTGCTCACAACTTTTGGTCTCTTGTTCCTATTTCTTCTTCTTTTTGCATTTTGAAGCTCTACTTAGAACCTTCCTAAGATTTAACAGTGCAAATTCATGCAATTTTTTAACTGGTCTTTGTTGGGGTTCTAGTTTCGAGCCTTCATTTTGGTATTTGGATTTCCTGTGTTTTAGTTTTGCTTTGCACTTTCAGGCTGGGCGGGGCCATGGTTGAGGAGGACTCGTTCGCTTGTTATCCACCACACCTGTCCCGCATCACAATCAGTGCTCCTTTTAAGCTGATTTCTCCCCGTGAGTGCCAGAGGATTCACTCCCCTATGAGTGGTAGATTGGCCATGTGTCTTCTCGGGTTTGTTGTTATTTAATTCCATGCTGAGGTTTTTGTGTCGGCCTCCTCAGCCTGACGTCCTGCCCAGCCATCTCGAGGCAACCAGCAGCAGCAGCAGCCCTCCAGGTTTCCCACCACTGGATCCTAGCCTTCACGAGCACCCTCTCCACAGAACACGGATCCCCCCCAGCACTGGAGCACAACGCTGGAGCCCCCTAAGCCCTCTCACATCCCCTCACAAAGTCCAGTGTGCACCTGCACTTCCCCCTCCTGCTTCCTTGGTGTCCTCACTCCTTCCCCCTCTTTTTACAACCCTCCTCCCTTGTCGCATTTATTGGGTCCACTTCCTGTAAATTAGAAGCTAACTCCTAACAGTTTGCACCAAAGGGATCAATAAAGTTCTATTCTATTCTAAACTGGAGTAGAGTGCTACAAAAAGTATAAAATAAATATGAAATAAAATATTAAAAAAACAAAGAGTCATCTCAATCCAACAAGAAGGTTCAATCTCTCATGTATATTATGTATAAACTTCTAAGTATTGACAGTGAACAAAATATAACGAACAAACACTCTTTTGCCAATTTAAGAAGCTCCTCTGCTAAACTCTCAGAAGTATGTCTGTCATTAAACTCAAAACAATCCAGCAGAAAGGACTCCATTTTGTAGTTTTCAACAAAGTGGCATGTAACTGACATGTAGGATGTGTTGGTTCAGATGTCCAGCAGTCAGCTGGTTGTCTAACAACTGTGGCTTTTTTTTTTTTTTTCCCCTTTCTTGGAGTGAAACACGTTCTGTCATATAGGCCTCGGGTGACTTTTTGGGAAAGTGTTTTTCTGCTTGGAATTGTATACACTGGATTCAGAGCATGGGTATAGCTTCTGAATCCTCTGTTATCCACAATAGAAAAAGGCTGAAAATCACCTGTTGTCATTTTAGCCAGATTCTCTTCAGCTTTATTCTGTCTTCCTGGGGTCAAAGCCTTTTCTAAAAACTGTCTCATAGAGCTTTGAGCTGGTTGTGACGGTGTACTGGATGATGCAGCAGGCACTGCAGCAGCAGCAACAGTGACAGCGGATACACTGGCACCTTCATTAACAGCAGGTTCCCAAGTTTGCCTTTTTTCATCCAGCTGAACTGATGGGTGGACGATTCTTAAATGCCTGTGCAGGTTGTTTGTGGAGCCTGCTCTGTAAGAAATGTTCGCCCTGCACAGTCTACACTCTGCTTTTGAACTGTCAGTGATGTTGAAACGTGTCCAAATTTTACTGCGTTTCCTGCATTTTCTCACCTTTCAAGCAGATTGTCTCTAGCGTAGGTTCTCTCTCTCTTTCGTCTCCCTTCTGTTCATGTGCTGATCACTGTACTGTCTGTAAACCCTCCTCTCCACCTTCTGCTCCGTGTCGACACACAGACGCCACCACACATCTTGACCACTCACATGCAGCTTTAACAGAAAAAACAGAAAAAAAACCAAAAAAAAAACAGAAAAATAAAAAATAAAATCAGCTCCCAATCAGGAGTCAGGAGTCGGCTCTTAGAACTGTTTCGT
Organism: Stegastes partitus; assembly: GCF_000690725.1. Taxonomy (NCBI): domain Eukaryota; kingdom Metazoa; phylum Chordata; class Actinopteri; family Pomacentridae; genus Stegastes; species Stegastes partitus. The sequence continues at coordinate 52,160 of NW_007579725.1, forward strand.
TCGACACATCACTGCCACCACCTACCGTTGCCCCTGTACCTTTTGTCTTCAATCCTACCCCTTCCACTAGCCGCTTTATATTTCTGACCTCACAAGTCCCTGCACCAATAGTGATTGCTCCTACTGGCCCTCTTTCACCTCCATCGACTTGCAGGACTTACAATCAGACTGTGGAGAAAAACAAATGTGCCACCAGCCCCGCACCAAAGAAAATGGACACAGCCACTACCATGGTTACATATACTGCCCACAGAATGCTGATCCACTTCCACTTTACCAGTGGAAGGAAGAGATGCGGCAGAATAGGGCCAACCTATCATGGATTCTGTGGCCTTACTTAATATTATAAATAGTTTGAAATAGGGCTGCACAAAATATTGTTTAAACATTGCAATTTTGGGTTTATGTTTATTTCTTTGTCGCCCTGGTTCTTGTACACAGCTTTCAAAGAGTGTTTTACATTTTTATATTGTTGCATATAGTTGTATTTAAAAAGCTTCTGACCCTATTGTACATAATTAACTCCTGCATTTCATTGTGTGAGAAGAATATCAATATAAATAAATAAGTTTAAAAAACAACAACTGCTTTTACAGCTTTGTCAGTAACACATGAATAAAAGCTGGTTTGTGTGGATCTGACTAGTCAGCAATAATTTTACAGTAGGCCACTCATGTTTTTGTGGCAAAGTTAGTTGTATCTTATAGTTTAACAACAGCTGGTTAAACCTTCTGCTAGAATATGTATGTTACCAGCTGGGATCGAACTGGCAACCTTTGTAGCCACAGCTTCCCCTACCAGCAGCCACATTTTTCCTAAATTATTGAATGCATTCAAGTGGATCATAAAGGCAGCAAAGTCGAAAGAAGCCCTCAGTTTTCCTCCTCTTTTTCTCAGTTTTTTCCTTTTTCTACTCCTTTTT
>NW_007579725.1:53731-55312 GCF_000690725.1 Stegastes partitus
GTAACCCTGAGGAAGGCTACCTGTAGGTGGTTTTTATGCACTGACTAATATGGTTTACATTGCCAAGGTGACTCCAAGATCTTCTGAAGTTAGTAAGATATCCTGCAAGAGAAATTTTTATCTCAAAAAACGTACCCATATAGTCTGTTATCACACAATTCCTAGAAATATCAGCATCATCTGTAATACAGTCCACCCACAATGGCTGTGGAATGTTTATGTGAAGTCTTGTGCAAACAGGCCAAGACACCAAATGGTTTCCAACTAATTAATGTTCTCCTGTCTCTGTGTAACTAAACTTTAAACCTAATACCAAGCATTGTGTGTCCTGGCAGACACATTCATCTAAACTGTGGCCATATATAGCAATTAAAGGATAGTGATGCTTTGGATTTTACTTTCTTGGGTTAATTCCTTTGGGGACACCAATATTAGGCAACCTTGCAGAGAGTGCACCTAAGTGTAAACAGTAATATCTTTTACTATGTGTCTTCACTTACTTTGAAGGACTGTGGCCAGTTCCTGTCTGTGGAATGAAGTGAAAGCCTGCTTGAAAAGTTGTTAAATGTCACTAGATGATGTCATACACTAATTAGCTTATTCATGGCAGTGTTGCATCATGTCTGCATTTTTGCCTTGTGTCAGACCTTTACATCAGCTTGTTTCCTTTTTGCTCTCTGTAGCAAGGAACCGAGTCAGAAAATGTGTATACTGTATTTTAATACAGTCAAATTCCCTATGAAGCTTTTCTCATTGAGATCTTTTCATCTTTCTGTTTCATCTTCAGTAGTCACTTCTAAGCTACTGCTCTGCACTGGTAATTTCCTCATCTCTATACTCTCCTGAACAGAACACAAGCAAAGCAAGGCAGCTAACCATGTTAGTGACTCTGCTCTTACAAATCCGTCATACATGGAAGTTATGGAAGTAGCTGTGCTGTCAATTCAGCTATATTTACATGTAAAATACATACACAGAGAGAAATTTAGACACAACATGTCTTCCTTGCACTTTACTCCACACAGCCTCTGTCTGGGTCCTTGGCAACACTTTTTAAATATGCACAGCTCATTCATGTCCACGTCAGCAGGCATGTGAACAAGTGAATGTGCTCTCTGCCACTCACTGAACAGAATAGATCCAAAGAGAGGTTAATCTGGATTCGGGGAGCATGCCCTCATGCTTGCAGGGCAGTAAAGATGACTCTCTTCTGCAGAAAGTCACTAAAAAGTCAGTAAATCATAAGGGAAAGTGCAGATTGCTAATTTCCACATTTTCTAATGAACAAGCTGCAAGCATTCACTCCATCATGAAAAGCAATAAGTGGCAGGGTTATTGACTGTCTACTAAAAAACGTCTACTAAATTAACAGCATGTATTGATTTGGCCTAAATATGCTGTGTTGTATGTAGTATGTCAAAACAATGCAGTTATTGTGTTGATTCACAAAAATAAGAGAAATAAAGCCTCCTAAAGTTATACAAAAGTATACGTCGTAACGTTCTGTTAGACCTCTTACTATATTCCTTTTCTGCTGAGAGCTACACAAGCCTTTAGAGCAACAGCTGTCACGCTTTGAGC
>NW_007579725.1:56559-68300 GCF_000690725.1 Stegastes partitus
CATTCTGCCCTGTTCAGTTTTCTGTGTGTGTGGGTTTTTTTGCTCTTAGCCATGTGATGCTTGGTCCTGGTTAGTTGCTCATTCTTGTGAACATTTAGATTCATAAGATTAGGTCCGTACTACCTTTCGGAATTATGTAGTGCAGGATTATTGTCCATTCTGGGCTTCCAGAATGTGATATTTATGATTTATTACATAATGCCACCTCTAACAGGTTATGCTTGTCCAGGATTATCAATTGTCATGTTTGTTACAGTGATAAGTCAAAACCAAACCACCTGTCAACTATTGCATTTGTCCACTTTGTGTCACCAAAACAGCTCTGACTCACTGGGCCATGGATCCATATTTGAGACATGATGGCTAAAATTGTTCTGCTGGCATTCAGGTCAACACCTGAATTGTGCCAAATGATGACTACTGGCAGGTTGTTTTGTCTTGTTTTTCTGCTCTGCCACAACTTTATCTTGCTTCTGGTTGCCTTTTCTACTGTGCTGTGCATGCAATGCTCAACAACTCTGGCTACTGACCTGTAGGACTGCATACATCATACCTCTATAAAGACTTTTGCTACAGAGCAATTACTGATTTGTTTGAGTTGTATACTGCATTTTTCAAGGCCAATGTACTTTTTTTTTTTTTTTAAGAAAATTTGTAAATAAGTTTTAAAAAGTAAATTAACACTGAAACTGCCAAGTGCCAATTACACTCCCTTACTGCTTTCAGATCCATGTAGCTCATCTGTTAACTTATCACATTTTTTTGTTTGTTTTTTTGTTTGTAAATAGAAAATTATGGGGGGGTTGGATGAAAAGAAAACGTTTATATCTGGAAGGGCTGAGGGGTAATTTTTACCCCTCAAAAAAGAATAATAATAAGAAAATACAATTTTTAAAAAAGCTGTGCTCACCACACACGCCATTTCCAATTGCCTTGAAACATCAGTTGTTTAGATGTCTGAAGAATATTACTTCACCTGCTACAGCTAGATAGATTTATTAGACGAGATAAATACATAGAGGCCAAGAGACTGGAGTGAGATAAGATAAATCATCATCACAGTAATGCTACATTAAGCATGTACGAGCAGAGCAGAGTGGATAATTGAACTGACAGACTGAATGCTGAACAACTTGTCCGAATGACTTATTGTGGAGAGGTTAAAACTGTAGGTGAGTCAAGTAGAAAGTCCAAGATATTGGAACTTAAACCTAGTGGAGAAAGTAGCGGTAGATTGAATCGGTAGAGACGAAGGGCTGAAGACAGAAGTTGGAGGAGATCAGACTTGATTACAAAATGGGATCTGCTATGACACCGACATCGTCGCCTTTGCTAGTAGACTGATTCCATTTGTGGGACGATGAAACAGCCTAAAACAAATGTAAAACAATGAGTGCTTCATTGTTGTATTCCCAGTAGCATAACTAAAACAGACTACAAACTCATTTTTAACTTTTACTTAATCTTCTACATTAATGTCACAGACCAAACGCAGAGATACAGCACAGACAGACTCAATAGAATAAAGCACAATTTTATTTACAATGATAAATTCCAGAGTACAAACAGAATGGAAAGATAACAGGAACCTAGACTAGTCTATTTACAACTGTACAGGAACCAGAAACTGAGTCAAAGGCAACAGGTCAAAAAGCTAAACAGACAAGAGCGGGAATGCAACCAGAACTACAGGTTAAAGTAACAAAACTGACGACTATTGGCAGGGCAGACAATCGCAATAAACAGGAATTATTTAGGAGCTTTAGCGATCTGGATTACATATAAAGTATTCAACCCGAACTTGGTACCACAAAGCCAGGAGGGAAAAAGTTAGTTTGGCAGATTGACAAAACAGTCAACAGTCTACAAAATAAAATAAAACAGGAACCCGGCAGGAGCCTGAAGGCTTATTGACTGCAGGCACCAGAGAAAGAACGGTGGGCGAGGGGCAGTGGTGAGGCAGAATGGTGGTGGACAGATGCAGATTCAGGTGGTGGTGTCCCTCTCCTTCGTGTGTGCTGTGATCCCCTGGGAACTGGTTTACCTTACTAAGAGTGTGTGACACGTGTACGTGGGTGTTTTGCTTTATTTTGGGGAACTCCCCTCCCGTTCACTAGCCCCTGTCTGGCTGGTAGGCCTCAGCAGTCTGATTAGGTCCTTTTGTTATCCCCAGTGTGAATGGTGTGCAACATTTTAAAACAAAACAATATATATTTTAAACTTGTTCAAATTAAGTATTTGATTTAATCTCGGATCAACGTCTCATGCCTTGTGGGTAGAACGGATCTGTGTTCTGTCTTGTGTTCATCGAAGGTAATTCTCTGGGTGCAATTCCCAGAGTGGCATTGTTGGGCACCTCATCCCACAGGAAACCACTCTTGGCTTTTGCATGTGCAGTGTTGCTTATGACTTGAAATGGCCTCTTATATACCCTGGTCATTTCAGGAAGCACTGCAAAATGACATTCTGATGTTAGACGGCAGAACATTGTTAGAGGCTAGCTTGGCTTCATATCATTTTCTGATTGGAGTTTCTATTTAGAACTCCAATCACCAGCCAGGACAGGAGACTTAAAGACCTTGTCCTGTGTCCTGGTATATCCTGATGTGACTGATGTGTGGGAGAGACAAAAACAGGTAATGGCAATGAGACTGTGAGGCCATACATTAAACTAGTACCCTGAGAATACGTTACCATCTCTTCTCCTACATGAAGCTGTTTTTTTATTACCATTAATAATTCTGGTGATATTGATGCAGTGATATGCTGAATTGAGTTTATGAGGCTTCTCCTCTGAGAGGGGTATCACTATGCACCTCTGGTTGAGTCAGCAGAATAACATCAAAACTAATCACAATTTAATGGATCTCTGAGTCCCAAGGTCACAGTGATGTGAATAAAGCATAGCCTGCAGCGCACTTGGACAACCCTGTCCTCTCCACATCCAGACCACTTCTGATAAGCTGAACATCAGGATTGGATTTGCTCAGAATTGACACTTCTTGCCACAGGGTTTATTTAAATATGTGGTTTCTCAGCAGGCATTCCTTCAGTAATATCCATATGTGAAGACTAGCTATTCACCAGGTGTATTCTATTTAATTCTTCACAAGAACTCAAAACCATCAGCCTGAGAGGGTCACTGCAAAGGAAGAAGTGTGAAATTGGATTTTTGACTGTTTCAAAAGTGTCCAACCTCTGCAAAGAAAGCTTGTACTTGAGTTCAGGCCAAATATACAACACCTTTTTAAAACAACTGTATTATAACGACTATCTGCTGACCTCACCGTGAGGATCCAAGGTCTGTGAGCCAGTGAGAAGCGTGAAGGGACACAGGAATTATTCTCTCCTTTCACAAAAGCATATTGGATACTATACAGAGTTGTGTTTTTTTGTTTTTTTTGGTCAACAACAATAACATTAACAGACAAAATCCAACTACCAACATACAATGCATGACTATCAATACTTTCTGATTTCTGCACCCTGCTGTTAAAGCTCATCCTCAATCCCATTTGCTCCTAAAGAGCATAGAAATCTTTTTTTAAAAAACTGCTTGAACATACAGTTGAAACCAGAAGTTTACATACACTGTATTAAAAGACATATAACCTTTTTTTCTCCCTATCTGACATTAAACTGGACAAAACCTTTCCTGTTTTAGATCAGTTAGGATTACCAAAATTATTTCTATCTGCTGAATGCCAGAATAATGAGAGATTATGTTTTTTTAGAGATTGTTTTATTACTTTCTTAAAAATCAGAAGTTTACATACACTAAGATTACTATGCCTTCAAACTATTTGGAAAACCCAGATGATGATGTCATGGCTTTGGAAGCTTTTGATAGGTTAACTGGCAACATTTGAGTTAATTGGAGGCACACCTGTGGATGTACTTTAAGGCACACCTCAAACACACTGCTTCCTTTTGTGACAACATGGGAAAATCTAAAGAAAGCAGACAAGGTATCAGGAAGAGAATTGTGGACCTCAACAAGTCTGGTTCCTCCTTGGGTATAATTTCCAGATGCCGGAATGTTCCACGTTCATCTGTTCAAATAATTATGTGCAAGTATAAACACCATGGGAATGTCCAGACATCATACTGTTCAGAAAGGAGACGAGTTCTGTGTCCCAGAGATGAACATGCTTTGGTGTGAAATGTGCGTATCAACCCCAGAATCCTGTACCGACATGGGCTGAAAGGATACTCAGAGAGGAAGAAGACATTACTCCAAAAGCAACATAAAAAAAGCCAGATTGCAATTTGCAAATGTACACAGGGACAAAGACCTTAAGTTTTGGAGACATGTCCTGTTGTCTGATGAAACTAAAATTGAACTGTTTGGCCATAATGTTACATTTGGAGGGAAAAGGGGAAAGCTTGCAAGCCTGAGAACACCTTCCTAGCTGTGAAGTACAGGGGTGGCATCATCATGTTGTGGGGGTGTTTTGCTGCAGGAGGGTGCACTTCACAAAATAGATGGCATCATGAGGAAAGAACATTATGTGGAAATATTGAAGTAACATCTTTAGACATGAGCCAGGAAGTTACTGCTTGGGTGCAAATGGGTCTTCCAGATGGACAATGACCCTAAGCATACTGCCAGATTAGTTACAAAGAGACTTAAGGACAACAAAGTCAGTGTTTTGGAGTGGCCATCACAAAGCCCTGATCTGAATCCTGGAGAAAATTTGTGGGAAGAGCTGAAAAGGTGTGTGTGAGCTAGTGATGGGAAGTTCAGCTCTTCTCAAAGAGCCGGCTGTTGTGGCACGGCTCCCAAAGAAGAGCCGGCTCTTTCGGCTCCCAAACGGCTCTTAATTTATCATCTGCAGCCTCACATTTCAGCCTAACTTGGAAAGTATGAATGCTTAGCGTGTTGATAAACCCCTTTGAATTTAGTGTTTTTATGAGAAGCCTTATAATGGCTTAATTTTGTGGATTTTTATGTTACAAAAGCAGGCATTCTTAATTTTGTTTCATATTTCAATCAAACTTTTAATCTTAATTTAACATGAAAACAAATTAACAAAACACTGCAAAACTTAGTAGAAACACCAAACAGTATGTCCTTAGTGCAGATTTGTGTTCAAAAAAATTAAATGTCTCAGCTTGGCTGGGCTGATGCGGTTTCTCCTCTCGGTTATTATCTGCCCTGTTTCTGAGAAGACTCTCTCAGAGGGAACAGATGTTGCCACAACACACAGTCTCCCCTCCATCACCTTCACCAGGTGGGGGAAGACTGAGGCCTTGGCCTGCCACCAGCTCAGTGGGTCTTCTGCTCTTTAGATGAGGGGCTCCTCAAGATAGCATCGCATCTCCATGATAACATCAGCTGTGGCACTAAATCCTCACATGTGATTGTCCACAAGGCCGCCATGCTGCCAATCAAAACAAAGTTCTGCCGTGAGCTGAGCTGAGCCACTGAGCAGTGAAAAAAAAAAAAAAGTCAGGAGCTGGCTCTCACTCGATGGGAGTTGGCTCTTCTGATTCACAGTAAAGCATCGGCTCTTAGAGCCTGCTTTTGCGCATGACACATCACCAGTGTGAGCAAGGCGGCCAACAAACCTGACTCAGTTACATCAGGTCTGTCAGGAGGAATGGGCCAGAATTTCAGCAAACTATCGTGAGAAGCTTGTGGAAGGAAAAACGTTTGACCCAAGTTATACCAAATACTAAGGAAATGTAAGTAAACTTCTGACTTTGAAGAAAGTTATAAATATTTCTCTAAAAAAATCTCTCTCACATTATTCTGGCGCTTAGCAAATAGAAATCTTTTTGATAATCCTAGCTGACCTAAAACAGAAAAAGTTTGATCACATTTAATGTCAGACAGTGACATTAAATATACAGTGTGTGTAAACTTCTGGTTTCAACTGTATATCATGACATTTCTGTTGTTTGTTTGTTTGTTTGTTTTGAGTAATTTCCTGAAACATCTGGGTACAATTCAACAAGAGGCAGTTCATTTTTTCAGGGATTTTTTTTACTCTACAAATACATTTTTAGTTATCACTAATGAAAACTTTGGTCAGCAGGATGACGTATGTGGGACTCAAAATAAAGTCAGTGATGCTTCATATATTGTCGCAGTAAGACCTATAATATGTGTTGTGGAATCCTCTTGTCTTGAACATCGGTAACTCTTGACACAGAGACTTTTCAGAGTCCATATCAAAGAGTGTGTCTTAAAGCCTGGATGGAAGAAAAATGTTAAAAGCTGAATTGTAATCAACAAACAGAACTGTCTGCTGTCTATGAAAACGGAAAAGGCCTTAGGACATCACAGGAAAAACTATTGCATACTAATAGCAGATGTCTAAGCAACAGGTCTGGAGTGATTTAGACCGTTTGGATTGGGTTTCTTGCTCACTGGCCCAATCACAGCTGACTTAAAAAATGTTGGGACCATCTGCTGTGCAAGAGACCAGTTAAAAATATCAGGTAAAATAGGGACAAGCATTTCAGGATAGCAGATAATACCAGATTGGGCCCTGCGGCCCACCTACTGTTTTGCTTACTGAAGAGGTTTTTTTACCTTTAACTTTCTGATTTAAAATGGAGCAGCAGGCTGAGATACTCTATTAGAGCAAAACTGTGAGTCCGCAATACTGCAAGATGCTCTGCACTGCCAGTCCTAAAGACTGTGATGATGACTTTTCCTAAAACATTCAGGTTAAAATTATGTGATTGTCTTTAATGACCTTGAAAGGTAATGATAAGACTAGAATGGAAAACATTTATAACATCAACATGGTAGCATTCCATTCCTGAGTTAAATGCAATGCTGAAGTTAGCATTTAGCTTAAAGTTGTTCTGGTTTGGACAGATTATAGAATCGGCTGTTGGGCAGAGTGGCACCAGGCAAGAGTTCTACAGCACTGTCATAGGAACAGTGTGGGGGCCGAGAGAGGGCATCATCCTCACTGAACATAATCTCCCAATGTGAAATCCGCATTGACCCCCTGAAGTTGTCTGCTGCAAAAGACTGGCCACAATTCCTTTCCCACTTCTGGTGCAGCGATGTGATGGCTGAGAATCCATCCCTGGCCAGTCTTGCAGTTAAAACAGTCTTACCATTCAGCACAACCTGTATGTGTGACAGTGGCTTCTCTACCTTGGTCCAGCTCAGGTCACAGCAGAGAAACAGGTTGGAAACTGAGCATGATCTGAGAGCAGCTCTGTCTACTGTAACCTCAGACTTTGAAACTCTAATCAGGAGTAGAACAGGTGCCCAACTGTCTCACTAACGTCAACAAATTATCTGATTAGGCCAAAACTTTATTTCCCAGTAGTTTTGATATTTATTTTATTCACTTTTGTTCATGCAGTTGTCGTGGTCCTCCCTAGTTTCTTATTAATTTGCTCAAGATGGAGTGAAAATACGTTGTTTTGTGCCCTTATTTATTTTGTGCAGTTTTGTACATGCACTTGTCATGGTCCAGTTACTATGCATGGTTATACGCTCTGAAATACATGCTGCACAGAAAAATATATTGATTACTAAATTCTAAAAAACAGTGGGTCGTGACTTAATGAGGTTTTGTCGGCAAGTAGGTTTTCACATACAATGACTTTGAGGAAACAGTAACATATAAATTTTTTAAAAAGTGTTGCCAGTCAGTAGGTACTAAGTGTAACAGGGCAAATAAGAACCAGTGTTACAAATCCAATTAGCAATCAGTGTAAAAACAGGATTATGAGTCACAAAAAGTAATAAAATAATTAATCACTTGAGAATGCACAAGGTTGCATAATATGTAATGTAAACAACTCGAAGCAAAATCTGTGCATAAATGTGGTGGAGGTCTTAAAGCAAGCTGGTACATGGCATGTTTCCGGTGAGGTGTTTAAAATATCTGTGAACACTGAAGACAGCTGATCAGCACAGTGCTTCGAGGTGGATGGAGACACATAATCCGGCCTGGCTGCTTTGTCTCTTGAAGAGTCTGTTCACATCTCTCTGCAGGATGGTGAGAAGCATCTCTGTGGTCGTGGAGGACGGGGAGTCTGGGCTGTGCAGTCATTTCGCCTCATTCACCGCCTTGCTAAACCTGTACTTTAGTTCCCTAAACGTGTCTCTGTCTCCACGCCTAAAAGCCTCCTCTATTCTCCAATTTTAACTGTTGGAGTTTAGATGTGAAGCAGGGTTTGTCACTGTCATATCATTACACCAGCCACTGTTAGTAGAAAAAACTGATTCCTCTGCCCTTACTTTAACCAGAGAGTTTCAAATGGCCATACGCTCTGAAGACTTGGAAGCCTGCCAGATGTACCACTGAGTCTGATATCGATCCACACGGCCACGTCTCCGTGAAGCATAAAACAAAAGCTGAAGTAAAGTCTCTGTTCTTAACCACTAGAAGTTGAAGTTCATCCAGTTTGTTGCAGTGAACGCACGTTACAAAGAAATATTCTCACAAGCGCAGTACAAAGGTCACGCTTGAGGAGATGCACATACAACAGTGGTGCATTTAAGTCTCCACCAACATTTCACTGCATGAGCAAAGGTGAGTGCACCGTTGACCACAATGTTCAACATTTCCACTGATGTAAGAAAAAAGTTGGAATTAAATCCACTGGTGTTGTTTCTCTCAAGTTAAGCAGGTCTTTCCTGGTAAAAGAGAACCAGGTATCCAAACAGAGTACACTGATATGCTGAGGTAGTCATTTGCAGTGCCATCTTGAATACACCTGGACAACAACAATGTTGAGGACAGAGTGAACCGCAGGGCCTCACAAGCAATGACACAATCAAAGACAGTGACAGATTGCAGCACAAGGCATTTTGTAATTGAGAAAGACATATTAATTGATGGTCAGAAGCATGTTTCTGTCATTCCATAAAGCTTAGTCTCATGAAAAACACTGTACATTGACAAAATTATCATGGTTACCTTGGGTGGCTGTGGCTCAGGTGGTAGAGCAGGTGGTTCTCCAGTCGCAAGGTTGTTGTTCGATCCCCCACCCCTCCTTGGGCAAGACCATAGACTGTATAAAAGATGGACGTAGCAACCGGCCCTGAAAAATGAAGCCAACCCGGAAGTGTCAAAAACCTGCAATATCCCTACGTCCACTAGTTGCTGGCTCCAAAAAGCCCTGGCTCCCATAGAAATGAATTGGAAAAGAAGTGATCACAGATCACGAAATACCGCATTCCTACAGCTCAGGATTTTTTTAAAATTAGTTTTCATGGTCAAGTCCAGAGATCAGGTGGCCAATCTGAAAATAAATCAATACTGAATTTTTAAAAAATCGTCAACATTTTGCGGGGCAAGGGGCGTGGCTGGCTTGATTGACAGTCGGCAGCGACCATACAGACGAAGCGAGCAGAAGGCAGTAAATGTGGGTGGGCAGAGAGGGCCCGCCTCTCAATCCGTCTAACCAATCGCTGCTCCTATGCCTCCGCCTCCCTCCGACGATTTTTGCGTCACTGGCTCCAAAAATCCAAGATGTCAACCAGGAAGCAGCAAAACCCTGGCTTCATTTTCTCAGTGCAGAAACCAACGGGTGATGTCACGGTAGCTACATCCATCTTTTATACAGTCTATGGGCAAGACACTGAACCTGAATGGCAGCTAGCACCTAACATGACAGCTCTGTCACCATTTGTGTATGAATGTGTGAATGAGAAACACATTGTAAAGTGCTTGTATTCATTTACGTGAGTGCAGACCATTTACCTTGGCCAGGTCTACAGTCAAAATATCTGTATGTAGCGTTAGACTATTGCTTTTCCTTTTATCTTTTTCTGTTGGCTGGCTCCTGTTGTTCAAATTTTTAAGTGATTTTACAGAGCTTGCACAGTGGGAGATTTAGAAAAGCCCCCTTCCAGTTTTTTTTTTAAATAACTTAAGCTCCTTGGTTCTGTACTGTCATGCAGAAGGCAGCCTGCTTGGATATTGCAGTAGGACCATTCTTCATACACCTTCTCTGTCAAAGATAAAGCATGCTCGTATCAAATGATTAATTAAGAAACACATCCTACAGAGACAGACATTTCAATTACAGTGTTTGCAAACTTTAATTGTTCAGTTGAGTAAGGTGCAGTAAGTCCACATCTCAGGACGCACAGTGTGTTGGGGTGGATGTGGGTAATTTTAGACAAGCTGTGCCAATTAAAAATATTGTGTCACTATGTTGCTTAATGCCTTTCTTTCTTTTATGAAAGCTTTACACTTGTCTTTTGTACTTTTAACATCAGACAGGTCTCGGCATGGAGCTGTTGAAGTGTTTCTATTCTCTGGAATGAACAGAGGACCTGTGCAATGAAAGAAAGAATGCATTGTTTGTTAAATTGTGGCCACAAATACAGTGCAAAGGAATATACCAAGCTACCTTTTGGTAATATTTGCCACTATAGACTACTGGTCATACCCTACCTATAGGACTGAAGCAACAAAACCCATCAGTGACCTGTCCAGGGTGTCCCCTGTTTTCGCCCTAAGTCAGTTGGGATAGACTCCAGCCCCCCCTGCGACCCAAGTGTGGATTAAGCGGTGTATAGATAATGGATGGATGGATGGATGGATGGATGGGTGGATTAACGTCCCCATATCACCTACAGATGTGGTTTTTGGATAGATGATATGAGGACTTCTTACTGGAACTGACGTATGTACAAACACACAAAAACAGAGAATTGAACAATGGTTATCCAGTCCATAAATGTGAAACATGTGAGAGTCTTACTCCAGATCCCGGCTAGTATGCAGCAACAGTTTTATGGTTGTTTCCTGATCAGAAACACTGTTCGCTAAATTGTTGTCATAATAAAAGAGACAGCTTGCGGCCAAGCTGCCATGTTGATCAGACATCTTGACAGGACTGGTTTCTGGTGAAGATAAAGTGTCTGTCATGTGACCTGCTAGTGGCCCGCTAGTGACATGCCTATCAAGCGGAGGATATTGGGAAATAGATGTAAAAATGGCCCTCCGGACACCAACCAATTATGAACAGAATTCCAGGCTAAAGGCTATGCAAACCTAACTGGCAAATCAGGGCAGTCAGAAATCTGTGGGATTGGTGTGTGTATGTGTGTGTGTTTGTGTGTGTGTGTGTGAGAAGAGAGGAATCCAGTGGAGACACAGGAGATTGAAGATGACAGGTAATCTGAATGACTTGTTCCAATTGAGGGAATCCAGCAGAGGTGCAGCTGAACAGGTAGCGAGTGATCCAAGGAGATTCCAGAGAGGTAAGCACAGGACGAGGGAGGACAATGATGATCTGAGCCAGGGTTTATGGCGGGGAGTGCTTGACTGAAAGCAGGTGAGTCAGCTGCTAGAGCAGGTGTCCTCATTCACAGAGAGGAAAAGAAGGAGAGGAGGAGGAGAGACTGCCAGCTTTTGAACCACTTGAACACTGTATATTAAACATTGCTTTTTACTGACATTGCCAATCCAGTCAGGTATTTAGATAAAAATGATGAAAATGTTTGCAGTAGATGTTAGATTCTGCATTCTTCAGCAAAATCATCTTTCATTTTGCTTTTCTTATGAGCTCACACTGTTTTTATAAAATAAAATTTTACAGCAAGAAATGGGCACTCAGCATCTTCAACACATAAACAACAACATACCGAGTCTATTGTCTCTGTTTCAATTTAACAGTATAATTTGTAACATTTTTATGTCCTTTTGCTGTTTTTTGTTTGCTTGTTTTTTTGTGTAGCCATAAATGTACTTTCAGATGTCGTAAAAGTTCATTTTTATTTTGCTTCTCGAGCTACTTTGAGCAAA
>NW_007579725.1:69313-76240 GCF_000690725.1 Stegastes partitus
CAGATATTACTTTAATTACTTGAAGTACATTGAATTTCATCTGTAATTGTGATATATGGTGTATACAAAATCCACATACTGGCTGCCCTGTCAAGCAGCATTACATGAATGGACTCTAATTACAAAACTAATCAATTCATATCTAGGTCAAACATGTTTCGTGGCATTTTGTGGGTGACATTCAGTCATTCCTCTGTAGCTACCAGTCACCATGACAAGATAAATGGAGTCATTTACAATAATGAGTGCCATAAGGACGTAGGTCTTAAGCGCTTTTTAGTATTGAATTAGTTTAGAGGTTATCAGTCGTGGGTATTAAGTCAATTGAAGGGTGAAATTTGCGCATAGCATGAAGCCATGGAATTCAGGACAGCAGAGCAGTAATTGAACAAGATGCTTTAGCTCATAACCTCTTTTTTGTCGTGCACAGAGGGAGTGAGAGCAATTTGCTCTGTAAATGCACTGCCAAATAGAGCCTGCTGAGACTGTGGTCACACTATGGATTGAAAAAGGTCTCATTTCACCTGCAATTAATCTTTTGATTGACCCTGTAGACACCCACTTTACTCCTTTATGTTTTAAATAAGAGCTTTTTAACATGGGGAATGTTTAAGTGAATGACTAGTGTGGTTGGGCTACAGCGAAATCCCAAAATACTGACATTAATGAAAACAACAAGCAGAGAAAGACTCAAAAGGGAAAAAAGTAAAAGCAAGAACTGTGACAAGGACCTAAAGTGTGGCTTCACTCAGTCCTCAGATGGTCGCAGCTGCTATATCTCAGTGAAGAGTGCAGTTGAGTTTCTGAGATCTGAGAGGAGATGAGACTCTTTATTTTCTGACAAAAAAAAAAAAGCAATGGTCTTCACCCTATCTGACACGATGCAGGCATGGATCCAAAAACTGTGGCTATGGTTCATTTTTCTGGACAAAGGGCACAATGTCATTTATTGCTAGATTGCTCTTGTCTCCATGTCAGTGATTATTTATAACTATGAGTAACTAATAAAGTTACCACTGCTGTGCCACTGCATACATGCATGCGGCTGTCATGTCAGAGACGCCCATATGAATCCTGCTGCTATCTGATGCTGCAGAAAGTCAAAACTTAAAGGGACGACTCTTAAAAAAATTTTTAAAAAAGCTGGAAGCACCAAACAAAGCTTCACATCCTATTTTGTCAAAACTTTGTCAAAAATTTGCATTTATGATGAGTCTCATTCATTTTACCTGTTACACACACTGTCTTCATCGCAGTGAAGTTGTAGCTTTATAGTAATTATAGTCGGCCATCAACATCGATGTCAGTTTCAATCTGTAATAGATATGAAAGTGTGCACCAAAATAAACTAGAGAGCCCTCAGTAGGACATAGTTACCCAACGTATGCACGTTTACCTGATTCTGTGTTTTACTGTACACCGACTTGAGGATGAACCTGCCTTGACTTTGCCTTAAAATGATTCATAATGTAACAAGAGCTTCGTCTATCATGTACATATTGTCAGAAGTATTGGTACATCTGCCTTTGCACACACAAACCTTAGACATTCCATTCTTAATCCATGGGGTTTTATAGGAGGTTGCCCACCCTTTGCAGCTATAACAGCCTCGACTGTTTTGGGAAGGCTTTCCACAGGCTTTAGGAATATGTTCATGGGAATTTTTTGACCATTCTTCCAGAAGTGCATTTGTGAGGTCAGGCACTGATGTTGGAGGCCTGGCTCTCAGTCTCTGCTCTAATTCATTCCAAATGTAGAGAACACGTCTCCACAACTCTAAAGTCCAGTAGCAGCATGCTTTACACCACCATATCCTTTGCATTGCACTTGGTGATGTAAGGCCTGGATGGAGCTGCTTGGCCATGGAAACGCATTCCATGAAGCTCTCCACGCAATGTCATTTATTTATTTTTTTCAGTTTTCAGCTTTATTGACAGGAGAGAGAGGAAGACAGGAAAGTGGGGAGAAGAGTGGGGGAAGGACCTGCAGCAAGGGCCATGGGCTGGATTTGGCATCAGGGACTATAGCCCCTGTTAATGTGTCGCCCGCTCAACCGGTTGAGCTACCCTCTTCGCACTGTTCTTGAACTAATGCCACCTGAAGTTTGGAGGTATGTACCTGTTGACTCTGCAGGAAGTTGCTGATTTCTGCGCATCCACTGACCCTGCTCTGTGATTTTACATGGCCTGAGTTGCTGTTGTCAACAGTTGCTTCCACTTTGTAATAATACCATTAACAGTTGACTGTGAAATATGAGTATCAAGGAAATTTCACAAACGGACTTAGTGCAGAGGTGGCAACCCATCACGGTACCACGCTTGAATTCACTGTGCTCCTGAGAGTGACCCATTCTTTCACAAATGTTTGTGGAAGCCGTCTGCATGCCGATTTGCTTGTGCCTTGTAACTGTGGCCATGGAAGTGGTTGGAACACCTGAATTCAATTATTTGGAGAGGTGTCCCAATACTTTTGTTAATATAGTGTATGTAATGTTCTGGGTCCACAAATCCTCCAGGGAGCACATCTGATCATAACCAGATGCCCAAACCACATCAGTTGCCTCTTCTTGAGGCAAATGAGCAATAACTCCAAGCTCCGTCCACAAGTCTGAGCTCCACACTCTCCTCCACCCTCTGCTTCTGTACAACTGAGAACAAGTTAGACTGTCAGGAACACTTACACTTGATAATTCAGCCTATTTATTGAATTAATACAAACTAATTCAACACAAGCTCTGCATGCCTTGCATGTCAAAATGAAACCTGAATTTGCTTTATCTTTGTAAAACGGAATATAAACTATAACAACATTAAAATTACTAGCTACGTGTCTACTAACTAGTTATGTCTATACAGTGTTGGTAGGCTACTGACTAAGACATGCTGCAGCCTTTTAGATCCTGTGTATGCTATTACAAAAGCAGATCTTAAAATCAACTGTGCAAATAATTGTAAGTATATTGTGAATAGTAAGTTGTGCCATGATCAGGAGGCTCTTAACCACAAAAACACCATACCTGTCAGGGAATGTCTCCGGCAGGTCATCCACCAGAGGGCGCCCTAGGGGATCTCGTGCTGCTCTGGGGCTCATTCCCTGCAGGTGTGTTCTCTACACACCTGCAGCTCATGAGGCTCGTCACTCCAGGGACAAAAGGAGCAGTCACCGATCACTCACTGCCTGAGTGTTAACCATAGTGGTACACATCAAGCCTCCTCAGAGTTGTGCTTCTTTCCAGTGCATGCTTGCAACTGACTTTTTCCCTCTCAGAAGGTTTTCTCCCGAGTACCTGCTCCTTGCTGATGCTCATTCGCAACCAGCCTGTGCTAACCCGAGGCTATCTCCGCTGCTTTCTGGAAAACTCTTCTCACAACCGGTACGCTTCACCTCCACTGCACTGACCACCACACGGCCTGCCCGCCCAGCCACCCACCAGACCCTCGTCCCAGTCGGATTCACCCTCATCATTACACATTCCCTGTTCTCTGTGAATAAAACCTCTTGTTCAAAACCTCTTCTCCTAAATGTTCTTCTGCATGTGGGTCAGGAGCATTAACAAAGCCATGACAATACCTACCATCAAGCATGGAGGAGGCAATATTGTCCTCTCGGGCTGCTTTGCTGCCAGTAGACGCAGTGCTTTACACAGAGTATATGTCACAGGGCAGGCGGAGGCTCAAACGCAGACAACAGAACACTGTGGACAAAGCATTCAAACTTAAAGGACTTATTTACAGTTGCTACAGCCCCTGGTGTTTGTGCCATTGTGAGGACTGTGAAAATATGTGTAGTTTGGGGTTTTCTTTTCTGTCTTGGTGTTGTGGTGGGCGTGTGTTCTCTTTTCCTGCAGCTTGGGCGGAGCCAACCTGAGGAGAACGCTCTGGTGCTGGCAGCTGTGGCTGATCATCTCATCAGCCGCTCTCCCTTCAAAAAGGAGCGTCTCACACTAGTCCAGAGCCAGATGATGGTGATACATCCACTGTGGTACAGTCAGGCCGCTTGGTGTGCCACACTGCGTTGAGCATTAAAGCTAAGCTCTAGCGTTTTCCGGCACGCCTGCCTTCTTCTCCCTCGAGCTTCATCCACGGGAACCCACAGCCACGAGCACCCTCACGAGTTGGTTCACGGAGCACACACCACCACGGGTAAAGACCTCTCACAAGCACCATCCCCTGAGCACCGGAATTCGTACCGCCACCTCGGGGGCCGCCGCCACAACCCTCTCCACGGAACCTCCCTCACGACATCCTTCCCCGCACCTCGGCACCGATGACCGCCTTCTCGGACCCCCCCACCGGACCCCTCACCTGGTTTCCCTCCACAAATCCCCACTGTGTGAATAAAACACATTCCTTTAACCTGTTCGTCCTTGCCTCCCTCTTTCGTTTGGGTCCGCCCTCATAGCTCCTGAGCTTGGGTCGTCACAGCCATCTTGTTTACGTGGTTGACTGTTGTGACCATTGTGTGGGGAGATGGCCTGTGTAGACCCAGCTGTGGCTGGCTGTAGACCGTGCCCCAGATACCATCTGGCAGACATCAGGAATGATTGCCCTGGAGCTCCAGACCTGCTCACAGCCCGTGTTCTCTCCGCCTCCTGTCACATTTGATTGGTCCACAACCCAGATCCCTCCTCCAAGACCCCAGCAATCACCACACCTGGTTATAAAGCCTCAACCAAACTCTCAGTCTGGGATTATATTTAGATTTATATAGTTCCTAGGCACTCAAAGACACTTAACACTTAAAACACTTAAAATATTGGATCTGCTGTACGTTAATTCAAAGGATGCGTACAGTGCCACTATTCTGCCCCAAAGCGGCCACTTACCTGCAGAATTTCAATCAAAGACTGGACTGGTCTCAAGTCGATTTAGCTCTTATAAGTAGACACTTCACTGGGCACTGTTCCATTTCCTGCTCAATCTGTGGAGCCTTTTCCCATTCACCCAGCCTATGCCCTAAAACCATCACAGAACCTATTCCTTGACGCCACGTCCCCTCAACTCGTGCAGCACCCAGCCCACCAAGGTGATCTTTAAACCCCCAGCTCGTTCTTTTGCCTGCTCCTATTTTAACGAAAACATTTGCAGGCTTATTAATTGTACATTTTTACATGTCTGCAGCTTTTGTGGGGACAGCCATCCAAAGTTTGTGTGCCCTCGCCGCAGGCTTCCCGTGCCGGCAAAGAACAAACGTTAAATAAACCTTCCACCCCAATCAACGTTCCAGAGCTATCCAAAGCCCTGGAGAAGCATCCAGACCGCTGTTTCATCTACTATTTATTGACTGGTCTAATCAATGGTTTTTTTCGCAGATCTTCGGTGTGATTGTTTCATTCATTTCGCTTTATTTTCTGTTGTCTAGCCTTATGGTATGTTTCTGTTAAATATTTAGTTGGGAGGATTGTTTATTAATTTTCAGTTTTGTGATTGTTTAGTTTTGGGGACTGTTTCTTGTTTTGNTGTGACCATTGTGTGGGGAGATGGCCTGTGTAGACCCAGCTGTGGCTGGCTGAAGACTGTGCCCCAGATACCATCTGGCAGACATCAGGAATGATGGCCCTGGAGCTCCAGACCTGCTCGCAGCCCTTGTTCTCTCCGCCTCCTGTCACATTTGATTGGTCCACAACCCAGATCCCTCTTCCAAGACCCCAGCAATCACCACACCTGGTTATAAAGCCTCAACCAAACTCTCAGTCTGGGATTATGAAGTAATATTTGATCAGATTTATATAGTTCCTAGGCACTCAAAGACGCTTAACACTGTCTATTTATTCACACACATTGGTGGTAAGCTACAATTATAGTCACAGCTGCCCTGACAGAGAGCGATCTACGCCACTGTTGCTAGGCTACAGTCCAGTAGCTCTAATAATACTTTCTGGAGACTTTAATCATATCATCCTGGACTCTGTTTGCCACTTTCTACCAATTTGTTAATTGCACAACACAAAATAAAATATTGGATCTGCTGTACGCTAATTCAAAGGATGCATACAGTGCCACTACGCTGCCCCAATTCTCCTAGATTAACAAAATCTTTGAACATGACTGAATTCAACGTGGCTTTTGGTGTATTTAGAGACGTGATCTGTGAACTCTTTCCTGAGCGAAGAGTTCAACTGGACACATATTTAGCGATCACTTCTGATGTGGCCCTGTCCTACGGCGGCACTCTCTTCTACGAGTATCACAAATCTTTATCCGCCAAAGTGGCCGCTTACCTGCAGAAATTCAATCAAAGACTGGACTGGTCTCAAGTCCATTTAGCTCTTATAAGTAGATACTTCACTGGGCACCGTTCCATTTCCTGCTCAATCTATGGAGCTTTCTCTTATTCACCCAGCCTATGCCCTAAAACCATCACAGAACCTAATTCCTTGACGCCACATCCCCTCAGCTTGTGCAGCACCCAGCCCACCAAGGTGATCTTTAAACCCCCAGCTCGTTCTTTTGCCTGCTCCTATTTTAACGAAAACCTTTGCGGGCTTATTAATTGTAGATTTTTACATGTCTGCAGCTTTTGTGGGGACAGCCATCCAAAGTTTGTGTGCCCTCGCCGCAGGCTTCCCATGCCGGAAAAGAACAAACGTTAAATAAACCTTCCACCCCGATCAACATTCCAGAGCTTTCCAAAGCTCTGGAGAAGCATCCAGGCCACTGTTTCATCTACTATTTATTGACTGGTCTCATCAATGGTTTTTTTTGCAGATCTTTCTTTCCTTCCTTCAAAAAATCTAATTTGTGTGATTGTTTCATTCATTTTGCTTTATTTTCTTTCGTTTAGCCTTATGGTATGTTTCTGTTAAATATTTAGTTGGGAGGATTG
Organism: Stegastes partitus; assembly: GCF_000690725.1. NCBI lineage: Eukaryota > Metazoa > Chordata > Actinopteri > Pomacentridae > Stegastes > Stegastes partitus. The sequence goes on from NW_007579725.1 coordinate 76,139, forward strand.
TTTATTCATTTTCAGTTTTGTGATTGTTTAGTTTTGGGGACTGTTTCTTGTTTTGTTTATAATTTTGAACCTGAATGTCCAAATTCTTTTGTATTTTCAGCT
>NW_007579725.1:76340-81973 GCF_000690725.1 Stegastes partitus
ACTTATTCTCATGCCCCGTTTTCAATCTACCATATTAATCCTATTAGCATCGCAACTCGAAAACATTCAGGAAAGAAGCGCATGATTATAGATCTGTCAGCTCCTCATAACTCTGAACATCAAAGTATTAATAGTCTTATTCCTCTGACTCCTTTTTCTCTGTTTTACGCAACCGTAGATCACGCTATTCAATTAATTAAATTAACAGGTAGAGGAGCTTGGTTAGGGAAGGCAGACATCACAGACGCATTCAAAATTATGCCTCTGTACCGGTCTCAGTGGCATCCCTTCGGCGTCCAGTGGAAAAATAAATTTTACTTTGCAGTAAGATTGACATTCGGTTACCGTAGCAGTCCCTGCATCTTTAACAGACTGTCGGAAGCCCTTTGTTGGAATCTGCTAAATAACTGCAAACTGCGGTTTGTCCTGCATTTGTTGGACGATTTTCTTGTTATTGATTTTCCTAATTCCCGTTCAGATCTGTGTATTTGTACACTTAAAAACACTTTCGGCGTGCTAGGAGTTCCTCTCTCTGAGGAAAAAACCATAGGTCCATGTTATGACCCTGTGGGTCATCAAGAGTGCTTTTGTGTTTTTGCTGCCTGTTTCTGTCCTCAGTGTGAGTGTGTGTGGGATGAACGAATGGATTAGGAACAGGTGGTGACGCTGGATTGGCTGTCTCACCTGCTGCCGCGCCTGATTCCAGCCACACAATTGGTCAGAAGGCGGGCCAATCCACTATTTGAACAGCCCGCCAGCTGCACTCGTCTTCCTCACCTCCAGTCTCACCACCTCAGAGAAAGCCAGCAGGCCATCGTAACTGTACTGCAGGAGGATGCAGCAGTAACGTGTTTGTTCCAGGATCGTGTGCAACAGATCCCGAGTCTTGTAGTGACTCTTTGTAAAAATTGTAGTTAGAGAGCAGAGTAGGAGGGAGAGGCCTTTTTCTTTTGAAACTTTTTCTCCTGTTTTTTGTTTACTAGGTAGGTTATTGTCTTTTATTTGCTTTTTCTTTTCCGAACAGGGAGGTCAGGGTTAATGTAGAATAGGTTTTGTTTGTTATTTTGGCCTATGTTCCCTCTCTTCATTGTAAAAAATAAAAGAAACTGCTCGTTTTGATACCTGGCTTGTCGTGATTGCTGGCCTTCTTTGAGGTGGAAAGACTGGTGTGGAGCAAAAACTCATGTTATGCTCAAGGTTCCCCTAGACCGGGGCATAACAGTCCAGCACATAAACTGGAATTCTTAGGGATATGTTTAGATTCTATCAAAATGCAAGCATCCCTTCCGCAGGATAAACTGGACCGGATTAGAGAAGTTCTACAAAAAGTCATGTCTTCCTCAGCCTGTCAAAATGAGAGCGTCTATATCTGTTAGGTCACCTGAATTTCACCATGCGAATCATTTCTCAGGGCCACTCCTTCGTCTCCAGACTCCTTGATCTAGCAAAGTCTGTAAAAAATTTATTTGACCTTGTATCACTAGACGAAGGGGCAAAATCAGACCTTAAGTTTTGGTCACTTCTATGCAGCTACTGGAATGGCACATCATTCTTTTACAACGACTTACCAGTATCCTCCGTCGCATTAGGGTTTGTTACCGATGCTGCTCTCTCAGTTGGTTTTGGGATGCGATGACGACAGGATACAACTCCAGCAAGGCGATGGACTGAGCGCTAATGGGCAAAGATACAAGCTCCTTCGGCCACTTTTCCGCAAACCACTCGTTATTAAAGAAACCCCATCCTTTGGGGAAAAAACTGGACAAATCATCGTATTTTGCGACAACGAAGCAACAGTCAACATCATTAACAAAGGTCGCTCCTTTGTACCCATAATTAACAAATTAGTCCGCCGCTTAACTTGGACAAGCGTCCTCGGCAATTTCACTTTACGTGCCTCTCATATTCCCGGGTTAGATAACAAAACAGCTGATGCGCTTTCTCGTTTCAAATTTCAGGAGTTCAGGAACCTGTGCCCCAATGCCTCTCTCTGCAGCCTGCCTTGCCCAAAGTTTGATCAAACTATACTAGATTAAATACCACACTGGCTCAACATCTTTCATCTGCCTCACACTTCATGAGGCTTGGTTTGTCAAAATCTACATTAAAAAGCTACGATGCTGTGTGGTCTTCTCCTCCTTATGTGCAGCTGTCAGCACTCCAGTCCTACCAGTCAATATTTCCACCATCTGTGCTTTCATAGTTCAGAGTCGCATAAAATACAACCCTCATCTATTAAGGCATTCATTTCCGGAGTTCAGTTTCACCTGAGATGTTTAGATCCTTCGGCTCCCAGCTTACTTGGGAATCCCTCCATCCGCCTTCTCTTCAATGGATTAAAGAAAGCGCATCCTAAAGGCAATGACAAACGTCTTCGTCTCACTCTCCCTCTGGTGCAGCGATTAATCACTCACCTAAGGTGCGGGTGTTTTGGCTCTTACATAGATTCCTTATTAGAAGCAGTCTTTCTCACTGCTTTTTACGGGTTTCTGAGGTGCGAGGAGTTCACCACACGCACAGAGAAATTTAACCCTTAGCATGACCTTACTTTATCAGATATAAACAACCATATGTTTTTCCTAAATCTTAAACACTCAAAAACTGACAAATTTAATGAAGGCACACAAATTGATATATCCAGAATTAATAATTCTTTCTGTCCCCTGTCCTCCATGGTACGATACCTGGGATGGCGACCACTTGCGAGGGGAGAAGACCCTCTATTCCTCACCGACTCCAGGAGAGCCATGTCCAGACCTTGGTTTGCTACTTGCCTTCGGATCCTGTGCCAACGATGTGGACTCTCTCCCAAGCAGTACACAACCCATTCTCTCCGCATCGGTGCAGCCACTACTGCAGCTTCTGTCGCTCCATCATCGTCAATCAAGGCCGCTGGAGCTCTGGAGCATATCAATGTTACATTCGCTCTGATACTAACGAAATATTATCAGACCAAAAAGCTATGAGCAGCGCATGTAATTTGTAAATATGAATAAATCCTTTCGGCAGTAATCCTGTTTCATCGAAGGTAATATTTCCAATCATGAAATATTTCTTTACAATCTTTCTATTCAGTGTGCTGCCAACTGGAGGCAATTCTATCTAGTAGGTCCGCCTACCGAGGACCTAGAGTACACGTCATGCTTGATTTCCCACAAACATTTACACATAGAATATTTCCTCCGGATCAGCGCACTGTAACGCCCAGTGCCCTGCCACATATTCTCTGCCTGCTCTCGGCATGCGCCGATCCTTCCACGCAGTTGAGAAGGTCTCGGATGCTCACCAGAATTCAGCGTCATAGCTGCTCCATTCATATTAATCATTTCACAGGCTGTGACTCCGCTCATCTGCTCCTTGGAGCGCTGTTTTGGGGATCTAGTGATCTCAGGGACTGTCTGTGTCATGCTTGCTGAGATTGTTCCAGAATATCAGTTGAGCAGAGTCACCACCAAACTAAATGTACGTTCTGTATAAAGAAACAAATGGTTCAATCTGACAAAGAGTCCTGTCTGACACGCAGCTTCGCGCTAATTCAGACAGGCTCGGAGTCAGGTAATTACGGGTTCTACTTGGCCCAATCACGCACCTACTCAGCTTATTGGCAGGCCTTATAACCAGGCTCATTCATTCATTCATTCATTCATTCATTCTAGCTCGTGCTCGTCACATCGCCGCTGCATTTACCTTGTAATGCAACATTCTCCTCCTCCCCCCATCCTCCTCCTTATTATAAACTGGCACACAAACATTGTCTATTTCATACTGTCTGCAGTTGCTCAATCATTTGGCTCTGCCGGGGGATCTAGTGATCTCAGGGACTGTCTGTGTCATGCTTGCTCAGATTGATCCAGAGTATCACTTGAGCAGAGTCACCGCCAAACTAAATATACATTCTGTATAAAGAAATAAATGGTTCAATCTGACAAAGAGTCCTGTCTGAATAAACAAAGGAAGGGGATAAGAGCTGGGATCCATGCTAGGCTAAAGGCTAACCCCTCCAGAACAGCAGTAAAGTCGCTCCTACTCTCCAATATCTGCTCCATCGAAAACAAGCTGGACGAGTTACATTTACTGGGAGAAGCCCGCGGAGAGTGGAGGGACTGCTTTGTGTTTGCTTTAACAGAAACATGACTCCATGACGACATCCCAGATGAACATACAGCTGGAGGAGACGACATCGTTCTGGGTGGACAGACAGACAGCTAGCTCTGAACTTTTCCAGATCCGCTGCAGGAGCAGGACACTGAACATTGTCAGGGACTCCTTGCACCCTCTCCATAAACTGTTTGAACTGCTGCCATCAGGCAAACGTTTCCAGAGCACTGAAGGAAGAACCTCCAGATTGATCAACAGCTTCATTCCACAAGCTGTCAGAATGCTGAACTGCTGATCCGGATATTATATCTTGCCTGTACTACTATTGTATGTACAGCATAATGACAATAAACTTGATTTGATTTTGATAAAACAACTTTTGTGATGGGGCTGCAAGGTCAGCTGGGATAGGCTCCAGCCCCCCGTGACCCTAGTGAGGATTAAGCAGTGTATAGATAATGGATGGATGGAACTTCTGTGAGGATACAGCCATTCCAACACATACTGTCCACTGTTACCCCAACAACAAGCCCTGGATCACCAGCCAGCTGAAGGATCTGCTGAACCAGAAGAAGTAGGCCTTCAGATCTGGAGACAAGGACAAGGTGAAGAGGATACAGTGGCAGCTCAAGGAAAAGCTGAGGGAGTGTAAGGATGCTTACAGGCTGAAGCTGGAGGACAAGCTTCAGCAGAACAATACCCGCAACATGTGTAAGGGCATGAAGGAGATCACAGGCTTCAACATCAAAGCCAGACAGCAGGAGGGCAGCTCAGACAGAGCCAATGAGCTGAATTTATTTTTCAATAGATTTAGCAATGGAACCCCCAATGACCCTCCCCCAGATAACTACCATTCAATGCACCACCAACCCCCTCCTGCCGAACACCTCTGCTACACCTCTTAGACCCCTGGTGGCTGAAGGCCTTGACCCTCTTCAATTTGCGTATCAACCTCATGTGGGTGTGGATGATGCTGTCATCTACTTGCTGCAGTACCTCCACTTCTGGCAAATTTGGCGTTGAAGAAGACATGGTACCTGATAGTGGATCTTCTGATGATGATCCCACCACAAGCAATACCCAGAGCCTTCCAATAACTGCAACAGAGTCTTTTTCTGATGCTAGTGTGACAACTAAGACTGCACCTGCCCCAAAAGGGTCTTGCATTAAAAATAACTACTGTTACGTTTGCGAAACACCTCAATCTAAAATCGATCATAACCTTAAAAAGCATGAAAAACAAGAACCAGATATTGCTGAAGCATTTTTGTGTCTTTTGTCTCTTTGAGTCTTTTAAAAAAAAGAGACCAGACTGAGCTCATTGAGGACATAGCTGCTGGCCTCTCACAATTTGAGCAAAAGCTAGCCAAGCACTTCAGCACAGTAGAAACAATGGGTAAAAGAGGGAGAAAGGTTGCTGTTTTATTAAATTCTGAGGTCCTCGTACAATTTAGAGACTGTTTTTTATCAGAATATCTATCACTGCTTTGTCCTCTTCAGAAATTTTAATTACATTTTTTTTATCACGCTCTTGA
>NW_007579725.1:87499-89577 GCF_000690725.1 Stegastes partitus
TCACTCCCTTCCCCTTTTTATTAATACAATTATTTTTAGTGAAATTTTATTTTAATAAAGATTCATTATTGCCTTATCACGGAACCACGTCTCTTGCCTCGTTGTGTACTGAACCTGTGTGCCTCTGAAGTAGCGACAGAGGGAGAACGAATCCTTGGGTGAAATTCCCAAGGTGGCGTTGTCGGGAGTTGCTGAGCCGTCAGGTGAGTTTACACCTGCTCTGGCTCGAAGTGCCGCCACACCATCAAAGAGCCAGATATCGTAGATAATCTCTTAGTCAGAGAAGTTGAGAAAGGTTATATGATTGGTCCTTGTTCTCACGCCCCATTTTCAATCTACCGTATTAATCCTATCGGCATCGCAACTCGAAAATATTGAGGAAGGAAGCGCATGATTATAGATCTGTCAGCTCCTCATAACTCTGAACATCAAAGTATTAATAGTCTTATTCCTCTGACTCCTTTTTCTCTGTTTTACGCAACTGTGGATCACGCTATCCAATTAATTAAATTAGCAGGCAAAGGAGCTTGTTAGGGAAGGCAGACATCACAGACGCATTCAAAATTTTGCCTCTGTACCCGTCTCAGTGGCATCTCTTTGGCGTCCAGTGGAAAAATAAATTTGACTTTGCAGTAAGATTGACTTTCTGTTGCCGTAGCAGTCCCTGCATATTTAACACACTGTCGGAAGCCCTTTGTTGGATTCTGCTAAATAACTGCAAACTGCCATTTGTCCTCCAATTTATTGGACGATTTTCTCGTCATTGATTTTCCTAATTCCCGTCCAGATCTGTGTATTTCTACACTTAAAAACACTTTCGGCGTGCTAGGAGTTCCTCTCTCTGAGGAAAAAACCGTAGGTCCATGTTATGACCCTGTGGGTCATCAAGAGTGCTTTTGTGATTTTGCTGCCTGTTTCTGTCTTCAGTGTGAGTGTGTGTGCGTGTGTGTGGGATGAACGAATGGATTAGGAGCAGGTGGTGACCCTGGATTGGCTGTCTCACCTGCTGCCGCGCCTGATTCCAGCCACGCAATTGGTCAGAGGGCGGGCCAACCCACTATATGAACAGCCCGCCAGCTGCACTCGTCCTCCTCACCTCCAGCCTCGCCACCTCAGAGAAAGCCAGCAGGACATCGTAACTGTACTGCAGGAGGATGCAGCAGTAACGTGTTTGTTACAGGATTGTGTGCAACAGATCCCAAGTCTTGTAGTGACTCTTTGTAAAAATTGTAGTTAGAGAGCAGAGTAGGAGGGAGAGGCCTTTTTCTTTTGAACCCTTTTCTCCTGTTTTTTGTTTACTAGGTAGGTTATTGTCTTTTATTTGCTTTTTCTTTTCTGAACAGGGAGGTCAGGGTTAATGTAGAATAGGTTTTGTTTGTTATTTTGGCCTATGTTCCCCCTCTTCATTGTAAAAAATAAAAGAAACTGCTCGTTTTGATACCTGGCTTGTCATGATTGCTGGCCTTCTTTGAGGTGGAAAGACTGGTGTGGAGCAAAAACTCATGTTATGCTCAAGGTTCCCCTAGACTGGGCCATAACAGTCCAGCACATAAACTGGAATTCTTAGGGATATGTTTAGATTCTATCAAAATGCAAGCATCCCTTCCTCAGGACAAACTGGTCCGGATTAGAGAAGTTTTACAAAAAGCCTTGACATCCTCAGCCATGACAAACTTCTATCTCTGTTTGGTCACCTGAATTTCGCCATGCGAATCATTCCTCAGGGCCGATCCTTCGTCTCCAGACTCCTTGATCTAGCAAAGTCTGTAAAAAATTTTTTCGACCTTGTATCACGAGACAAAGGAGCAAAATCAGACCTTAAGTTTTGGTCACTTTTATGCAGCTACTGGAATGGCATATCATTCTTTTACAACGACTTACTGGTATCCTCCGTCGCATTAGGGTTTGTTACCGATGCTGCTCCCTCAGTTGGTTTTGGGATGTGATGACGACAGGATACAACTCCAGCAAGGCGATGGACTGAGCGCTAATGGGCAAAGATACAAGCTCCTTCGGCCACTTTTCCGCAAACCACTCGTTATTAAAGAAACCCCATCCTTTGGGGAAAAAACTGGACA
>NW_007579725.1:91292-95430 GCF_000690725.1 Stegastes partitus
CCACTTCTGGCAAATTTGGCGTTGAAGAAGACATGGTACCTGATAGTGGATCTTCTGATGATGATCCCACCACAAGCAATACCCAGAGCCTTCCAATAACTGCAACAGAGTCTTTTTCTGATGCTAGTGTGACAACTAAGACTGCACCTGCCCCAAAAGGGTCTTGCATTAAAAATAACTACTGTTACGTTTGCGAAACACCTCAATCTAAAATCGATCATAACCTTAAAAAGCATGAAAAACAAGAACCAGATATTGCTGAAGCATTTTTGTGTCTTTTGTCTCTTTGAGTCTTTTAAAAAAAAGAGACCAGACTGAGCTCATTGAGGACATAGCTGCTGGCCTCTCACAATTTGAGCAAAATCTAGCCAAGCACTTCAGCAGAGTAGAAACAATGGGCAAAAGAGGGAGAAAGGTTGCTGTTTTATTAAATTCTGAGGTCCTCGTACAATTTAGAGACTGTTTTTTATCAGAATATCTATCACTGCTTTGTCCTCTTCAGAAATTTTAATTACATTTTTTTTATCACGCTCTTGATTTTTTTTTTTTTTCTGAATTATTGTGCATTGCACTGTCACAAAAAGTTCTGTCTTTGAGCACACTTTAATAAAAGAAATGAATCATTCAAAAGAGCACAACATAGTTCGGGAGTTTCGAAATGGTTCTTCAAATACAGCTAGCATGTACACAGCCTGCTAGCATACAGAGCTAGCATGTGCTAAACTAGCTAAACTAGTTTCTTTTGTAAATATATATTTACACAATTTGACTGTCAGCATAGTCTATCTACTGAATAACCTGTTAGAAAATTCACTTTTTAAATTTCTTGGTGCACAGTCTGGTCTCAGGAAATTGTACAAAAAAAAAAAAATTATTTGATTAGAGCTGTATGAAATACGTTTTTACTGTGGGAAATGTGAATAGATTGAATAGAATATGAAAATGAAAGGTGAAACAGCGATGCCAAATAGAATAGACTGTCTGTTAATTTTTACTGTATCAGAAAGGGGAACTAGGGAAAACTTCATCTGAACCTACAATTACCTGTAGACGCTAAGCCATGTTCAACAAAGTGTCTTTTACACGTTTTAGGGAAACACACTTTCAGTTCCATGTCTGTATATATCCGCACTGATTAGTTTTATGATTAACTGTGACATCAGATATACGGTGATGTTTTAGGAGAGTACTTATACAGTAATGCTATCTCTATTTTAAACAGTGATATTGCTGTTTGTAAATGTCACAATGCTTTGTAGTTTTGGGGTCGAATCCAGCGCTGCGGGACACAGAATCCGTCCAGTTCTGGAAACAGACTGAGGAAAGGTACCATAGATTGCCTCCTTTTTCTTCAAAGGCCATCTCTGTCAGGAGTTTGAACTTCTTGACTGCAACCTGTGGGAGTTTATGAGGATGAGACAACCACCCTCGCTTTTCCTCAGAGAGATCCGGTCAATATTGGTTTTAATAATTTAACAGTTGGCCAAAGCTCTCAACGTCCTCAAGAGTTTGGGGATTTTACACACAGATCTCCATCCAGGAAACATCATGCTGGTGAACCATGTACGGCTGCCACTGAAACTAAAAATAATAGACTTTGGCTCTGCTGGCCATGTCTCCAAATTACAACATACATGCAGACCAGGTGGTACCAGGCACCCGAGACAATCTTGGGTCTTCCCTGTAATGAGGCCATAGACATGTGGTCCCTGGGTTGCATTACAGTACAGATGCTCCTGGGATTTCCCCTTTACCCCGGAAGCTGTGAGTATGACATTCTGTGGGCTCTTGCGCACACTCAAGGCCAGCTTCCATGGAATGTCCTCAGCTCAGGACTGAACACGGCCAAGTTCTATAATAGGTTGTCGACACATCCGTGGCAACTCATGACACCACAAGAATACGGACCCACACAGCTGAAAGGCTGCATGCTCACCAGCCTGGATGACCTATAAAAATTCCTGTCAAGAGAAGACGTCATGGCAGACAAGGCTGATCTCGAATGCTTTGTGGCACTGGTCAAGCAGATGCTTGAACTGGATTACAGTAGAAGAACAAAGCCCTGCCAGATGCTGGAGCATTCTTTTATTACATTGGGACATTTGACATCATTGAACTCTAGTAGCTGCGTCCATTCAGCTTTATTCTCGATGACCATCTGCAATCCACAAACACTGAGCACAGACAGGCAAACTCAGATGTCTACAATGCAGCCACCAAAATTCTAATTAAAGAGGGCTAGGCCCGGCATCTCCCCACCAAGCAAGAGGAGATGGATCAACTTTCAATGGGACATTTCAACGAGCCCCTCAGAGAGCTCGTCCCCACAGAGGAAGCTACCCCTTAAAAATCAGGCGTCCACCCCTGAGCCACCCCTTAGAAATTAGGTGTCTACCACGCAGCCACCTCTTGAAAAACAGGCATCAATGACACTACTACAGTTAAATTTCAAAGGGCCCCTTCAGAGATCGTCCCTGACAGCGAAGATCTCTGAAGGGATAACCCTGCAAAAGAGGCCCGACAGTCAAATTTCAACTCCCAGAAAAGCGCCTCGGATAAAAAATAATCAGAAGTACACTATAGGACGAGTCATTGGCCTTAAATTTTAATAGTCTGAAATATCAATAACATTAATTTATTGTCATTAAAATAATACATAATAACATCAATGCATTTTAGCTTGTGCAAAAGATAAAATATAGATACTGATAAAATAACAATAAATACATTTATTTGTTTATTGATCATTTATAGAAATACTGTACATAAGTCATATAAATACTATATAATGATAACATGATACAAAACAAAAATAAAACAAAAATTGCCATGGTCCAACTGTCTCTAACATTGTTGGTGTGATTACTTTTTAGCTTTTAATATCATGTGTAAATGTTTTTTTTTAATCACATTTTCCTCCCAAATTCTCTCCATTCTTTTAGAACTTGTTGCCCACACAAAACAGTCCTTCTCTCCTAGTTTCATGTTTAATTTTTTTTCCCATTTTGCTTTAATGTGCCAGGAGTTATCTTTCTGTTCGTAAAGACAGGCCATAGGCTAGCTCTCAGTATCCAGGGAAATACTTTTAATTTTGGCTTTTAATCAAGAAAAATAGTTGAACTTCTTCCACAAAAAGTTCCACAAGCAGGCTGCCTGCAGTTTTTGAGTAATCGTCTTCCAAAGTTGGAAAATTCATGAAAAATTTGACATTTTAGCCTCTAATAGCATTTTTCACTCCAATTATCTCAGACAGTCATAAGGCCATACACGTCAAACTTGACACTTATATAGACAATCCCAAAAATGTTCAATTTGAGGAATATTAAGTGGAGTGCTGGTTGTGAAGAAAAATTATTTTTAAAAAAATCATAATTTCCAAAAACTCTTCAATTGAAACAAGCACACAAAGGGAGCTAATTCTTCTAACAAATTGCTCCAAATAAGTTCCAAACATTCTTCAATTATTAAAGCTCAGACTCTTGGGTCCATTGTAGAAAAATATAAACAAGTCAATAAGCAACATAATAATCAATACCAAAGATCTGGCAATATCTCGATTTCCAATATCAATTACAAAACATATTTATCCAGACAATAAATCACTGTGACGGCCACAGGCCTCGTCAGTGTGTTTTCCTGCCTCTGCTTCCCTTTTCCCAGTCTGGATGACCTGCCCCTCCCACTTCATTAAAAGGATTGGCCTCACCTGTTTTGTGCCTTTAAAAGCTGGGTAAATTCAAGATGGCTCTCTTTCTCCCTCCTGGAAGGCTGGAGCCTTTCAGGTCTCTCTTGGTTTGGTTTGGTTTGGTTTGGTTTGATTTGATTATGTTGAGTTTAGCCTGGGTTTGTAGACCTTATTATTAGTTTTCCTTTGTTGAATGTTTTCAATAAATTACTCATTTATTTTAAAAGCTGTTCCCGTGTCAACCTTCCTTCTTTGTTATGCTCTTCAACGAGCTGGGCATAGCATCATAACTATTTCTAATTTAGTATCATATCAAATATTAATTCTACATGTTACAGCTAATTTTCAGGGGGTGCTACAGTTAATTTACTTTGGTCACAAGGTCAATCGGTCAGTCAAAAACCAAAGAGATATCCAATTTATATTCTCTTATTGTGTCAATTTCTTTATATC
>NW_007579725.1:96345-125694 GCF_000690725.1 Stegastes partitus
AAACATACTTAATTATAACAATGGTCAATAAGACTTCAAAAGATAGCACTGCACAAGCTGGTGTATCATCTCTAAGGCAACAACTGTCTTCCAGTTTTGTCTTTTCATGATCGGTAACTCTGAACTGGGCTTTTCAGAGCCAGACATTGTTTTATTTCCTCATTAATTTAGTCCATATCAAAGTTAACACTGAAGCACCATCACCAAATCTTGATTGGATATTGGTTTGTTACTTAAGAACCATCACATACTGTAAACTTTTTAATCTAGATGGGAGTGAGGTTCATGCTGAGAGTGTGTATGTAGCAGAGGGGACAAAATTTTAGGAAAACATGACCTATGCAGTGGAATGAACTGGGACTGAGGAGACTAATTAGTTTGCCAGCTAGCCATTGTCATGTCTGTCAAGTTTCTGTTTTTGTGTGCACGTTTTATGTCTTGTCTTTCCTGTTTTATTTTGAAGTCACTAGTTGTTTCTGTCTCAGCTTTACGTCCTGCCCCTGTCTTGTCTCACCTGTTCCCTGATTACCTCCTCGCACCTGTTTCCCATCTCCCCTCATTACCTCGTGTATTTTACCCTGTGTCTCTCACTGTCTCGTCACCAGTTCGTCACAGTCCTCGTACCAGCGTTGTTTCATAGTCAAGTCACAGCCTGTTTGTTCACGACCTCGTTTCTGCTTTTTGGACCTTGCCTCTTGCCCGACGTTTTTGGATACCTTTGCCTGAGTGACTGTCTATCTGTGTACCGAACCCTGCTTGTCATTAAACCTGCCTTTTTGAACCGAGTCCAGCATTTGTGTCCACAAATCTGTCAAAGTGAGTTCATGACAGCCATGTTGAAAGAACAAGCAAAGGACAACTGAAGACAAGCTTTTCACATTCACACGCGATTACAAGATCAAGTTCTGGTACAACTGATGCCCTGTCTGTATACTATGAATAGTGTAATTTTGTTTTGAAAATAGAATTCACAAATTGGAGTTTATACAAGCTATTCTCACAAAAGAATTTCTTGGTTTCCTCTGGGGAAAAAAATCTGTTTGGAATCCAGGATGAGGAAACCAGCTCCAAAGGTAGGACTCAATCCATCCATCCATCTTCTCCCGCTTATCCGGAGTCGGGTCGCGGAGGCAGCAGCCTTAGCAAAGCCGCCCAGACTTCCCGACTCAATCCATTCGTTTCTTTATTTTTGAGATGCTTAAACTTGAGTGAATTAACACAAGTTAATTAATTCATATTTGCAGGATACAATAAGTTAGTACCAGTTAATGCATAATGTCATCATATGTATACATAACAAGATCCCCTGGAGGCCAGACAAATTTAACAGTTTGTCGTGTTGCCAGAATTTTCTGCTGCCGGCGTGGACACAAAGTCGTTCAGATAGATAAGGAGGAAATGAAAAAAAGAAACAAGTTAAGCCACTTGTGCAGGACACCAAGGCCACAGTGGCAAGTGAAAACAGAATTTCCAAAGGGACATCAAGGCCACAAATAGGAGACCACTGCAGTGGCTCAGAAGTTATTTTAATAAAGTTTAAACTTAAAACAGCAATTGCCTTTAACTTATCAAAAGAAATGTTCTTTTTATTGGCAGAGGTCAAATCAAGAAGATGTGTGAAAAGGCCATGGAGCAAGAACGAAGCTTGTGCTGTTATGAAACACTTCAAAACACACATTTCAAAGGGACACCTTGCAACACAGTGTGAGCAGTGTAAGCGTGCTGAGCATGCTGCATTGAGAGAAAAAAACTGTACATACGAGATTTTGTTAGGAACAGGGGCCTGATGATCAAAAGGGAAAGTGTCTTATAGCCCACAGGCACCACAAATAGTTTGTAACTGAACTGTTGTCAACATGTTTACAGTTTTTCAGGGCAATAATTATGATCTTTGCTCTCATTTTATGTTGTATGCGTTGCTTGGTTGTATTTGTACTTTTATAAAGACGGCAAAAGTTGTACAATTTGATTTTCATTTGATGACATTGTGACATTAGGTGTTATCTACTTTGGTTCTTTGTTTAATAAACTTTGTTTTATACACGTTTAAAAATGTTGTAACAGTTTTGGACAAAAGCAACCTTTGTAGAATATAATTTTAAAAAAAAGTTGAGGAAACACTCAAACTGCTGGCGTTACATTGATTTAAGAAATGGCCAATTTATGCAATAACATTAAAAAAAACTTGATTGATCCCTGAGAGGAAATTGCTTTGTGTTACAGCTGCTCCCATTTATTGAAGTCTTGAAAGAGGTAGGAGAGTATAAAATATATCAATAAGAGCATTAACATAAGTAGAAATATAAAATAAAAATGTCTATGCATGAAATATAAATGTACATTCTACTCTTGTATATGTGTATGCAGTGTAATAAATAATACTACAGTTGAAATATGGATTACTGCACATAGAAGTAGTTATTGCACATTTAAAGATAAAGATAACTTTATTGATCCCACAGTGGGGAAAGTTCACTGTTACAACAGCTCCAAAAAAAGTGTACAGTCAGTGCAAGAATAGTTGGGAACACGCAGTGCAAAAAGTAGGCAAGAAACAGAAACAGAAAACACACAGTGCAAAAATTCCAAGACAAAAAAACATTATATACAAAAGATGTTTTTTTGTTTTTTAAGAAGACTATATACACAAGGATGAGGTAGTCATGGTTATTGCACATAATGGAATGTGTTTGTTGGTGGAAAAAAAGAAAAAGTGCAGCAGTAACAGTTACACATATTCTTTTATTATTATTACACATGTTCCACATATCTGATAGGTATGTATGGGTGATCTTCAGTTAGACACAGCGTTGTCCTCATAGTTCAAGCTACATTGAAAGAGCATTTTGATATCATCTTAAGTTCTTAAAATGGCAACTTTTCGACAACTAATCGACAACTTTTCCTCCCTCGACAACTCCACATATCTATGAATCCCTGTGTTCAGGGAGTTGACTTTTTTGTTTACTGTATCGTCAAAATATTTCCACGTCTCACTTACTACTATATAGTTTAGGTGGTGCAGCCATTTCTCCTCTTCTGAACTGAAGTCTATACTAAAAGAAACAAGTAGTCCAGCCTCTCTACTGACACTGTTGACTCACTTAGTGCTTGCTGTGAGTTATGTTACAAGTGAGGATTATTTTCTGCAGTGTCACGGGAACCAGTGGCACATTATTGCCAGCATTGTGATGAATAGAATAAACACTTTATTTACCGAAAGTCTGGGGAATTACTTTGTTAGAACAGCAAAAAATCAACCCAGTCTCACAGCAATTCGTGAAATCGTCACGTTACTTAATCTATAGCCCAACTTTTTCGTGTTCCCCAGCACGAATTTCAAACCAATACATTTCCATTGGAATTATCTTTCGTGTCTGGGACATGTTTTTTCCCTATCAGACAGCGCATATACTGTGATGTTTTTGTCATTCTTTTCTTCCAACAGTCAGGCATTAATCAGTTTTACTGTTATGGCCCGTCCACACTAATAACTATAGAGATCACTATGAAGATGTGTGCGCTCACACTGACCAATGTTAACCAACATATTCTGTAAACACCGGTGCTGAGCAGCTACCATTTGCTCCACCTGCTATAAGCTCCGTATTCATTAATAGAAAATACAAGAAATATATCCAGGCAGAGAGAAGCTGTTCTGAGATCGCTCTGAAAGTGATCCCAATGATATCGTTCATAGCAACTATCGTTTATTTGTGGTAAAATATGAGTGCTTTCACCGTGTTTGGGCTACAGGCTCGTCGTTACTTTCATTTCTCTGTAAACCAATACAACTCTGAAAATATGGACACGTGGGAAAACGGCGACCGGAAGATGTACTGTGATCGCAGCAATGGATAATCTGACTTTTATACCTGAGAGGTGGGGAATATATCTGTAGCTTTGAGGCGGTATTTAAGCACCCTCTTCCGGCCGGCGAGTGGGAGGGAGTCACCTTTTTGCGCCGGCAGTGCCTCGTGTCCCTGAAACATCTTCGGTTGTCAGATTTAGTGCTCAGTATTTAGACTTTTGTTAACAGTGTGTGTTGGTGGAAAGAATGACCAGCTTTCGTAGTTAGTTTTGTGATTAGTTATATTAGAATTCAGGTTTCAGAGAATTTAGTTGTCTCGTATTTAAGATTAAGATTGTAAATATTTCTTATGTTAGTCAGAAGCAGTAAGGGTGGACTGCCAGTTTTGTTTGAATTCGTTTTCTCCTGTTGTTTGCTTACTCTAGGGAGGGAGGTTAGCAAATGTATTCTGGTTTATTTCTGTTCCTCAAGGGTTTAGTTCAGTTGATGGGTTAATTAGATAGTTTGTTTTGTTTGATGTTTTGGCCTTTGTCCACCCTGATGCCAGGCTTCTATTGTTCTGTTTTGTTTTCTATTTTGTAAAAATTTCTTTTGTTTAAAATTGTAAATATATACATTTTGGTGACAATAAATTGCCTACTTTCACCCTGTTTTTCTCGCCACGTGTCCTTTAATGTTTTGTCTCTGCACCCCTAGACCAGAGACATAACATACACTTATTTCATACTACACGTATTGTACTTTAACAGTGGCACATTTATCTGTACTTCAATCCATTTATTTTAGTTTATTAATACAAAAACACAACCTTAGATGTAAACCCCAAGAAGAACTACATATTTCATGGTGTGTCCAGTCATGTTGTATTGTAACGCTACTGGAAGTTGTAGTTCCTTCTTCAAAATAGCCATTTGTCCTAAATGGAGGATGAAAAATAAAACTTTAAGTGCATTTAAGGGTTTAAATTGACGAGGAACACGTTTATTTGGACGGACTTTACAAATGAAATTGATATACATGGGTACAATCTGGCTTTTTTATGTTGCATTTAGAGTAATGGCTCCCATCTCTGAGACACAAAATCTGTCTCCTTCCTGAGCAGTATGATGGCTGGACATTCCCATGGTGTTTGTACTTGCATATAGTTGTTTGAACAGATGAAAGTGGAACCTTCAGGTATCTGGAAATTGTACCCAAAGATGAACCAGACTTGTGGAGGTCCACACCTCTCTTCGTGATAGTTTGTCTGATTTCTTTAGACTTCCCATGTTGTCACAAAAGGAAGCAGTGTGTTTGAGGTGTGCCTCCAATTAACTAAGATGTTGTCAATTAACCTATCAAAATCTTCCAAAGTCATGACATCATCATCTGGGCTTTCCCAAATAGTTTGAAGGCATAGTAATCTTAGTGTATGTAAACTTCTGACTTTGAAGAAAGTAATAAAAATTCCTTTTAAAAAATCTCTCATTATTCTGGCATTCAGCAAATAGAAATAATTTTGATGATCCTAACTGACCTAAAATAGGAAAGCTTTAGTCTGATTTAATGTCAGATAGTGAGAAAAACAAAACATCAGAACAGTCCTGCAGAGCTGAGGTTGCTTCTTCAGTCCACATGCTGGGATTAGGGGCAAAGATAAGTGGTTTGAGAGTCCAAGGCGTGGGAGTGAGTGACTTTGTAGGCATCCTGAATACTGGTGTAGACCTGGTCGAGACCTCTTGTAGAGATGTTTACATTACTGAAGACCTTGGGCATGGCAGTTTTAAATTTGACATAATTGAAGCCTACAGCTGCAATAAAAATGCTATATGGCTGTGCTGTCATGTATTTGTTAATGGCACTCTGTAATCGCTCCAAGGCTAGCTTAGCATTAGCATGGTATATAGACAGCTGTTATTAAGATCGATGTAATTTCCCTTTTAAAAGGTCGGCAACTCAGCATCAGATGCCTGGGGAGTAGTGTGTTTCAGTAACTCTGGCATTGGTGCACCATCTGTTGTGTAGATGCACAGTCCCCCACCTCGACTCTCAATGGAGTAAATGTTGCAGCATCCAGTGTGTACGAGTCCAGCCACTTCTCTGTCATTATTATGTCACAATACTCCAGCTGGATGTGATCCGCAATCTTAATCCATCTTGAGGAGTGACCGTACGTTGGTAAGAAAAAGGTAGGTATTGATGGTCTGTAGGGCTAAGCCCTTAGTCTAGCCTTCAGCCCTCTTCTCTTGCCTCTTTTGCCCCGCCATCGTTTCCACATGTGTCTCGGGGGATTGGTGGTCTTTGTTTCCCAGGGGGGACTCCATATCTCCGGATAAATGTAGTCCACATTAAATTGTGGCTACAGTAAATGTGCACTGGAGCGAACAAACGTGACAAGGCTATCAGTTTTAGCTAAAATGCTTTGTTATAATAAATAAATTGCATTATTGGCGATTAAAGGGTGAATGAGCTGCTGCTCTTAACCAACGAGCTGCTGCTCTCGACCAATGAGCTGTTGCAAAACGGTGCATTGCCACCTTCTCCGTCTTCGGTAGTGCAGGTCTTTATCTGCCCGCGACTCAAGCTCTCCATACACTAGCAAAGAGGAGATGGAGATTCACAGATATAGGTACAAAACCGATACAGAAGAGTTGACGGTACTTTGTTGATGCTAAATATCACTTTATGCATTTATATTCCTTAGGCGATGCACTTAGCTCAGAATTTAATTTTTTTTTGGCCCATTTCATACTTCTGGTTGCAGACATTCAAGGCTTCACGTGCTCCTGCGTTGTGCTCATGTGAGATCAGAGAGCAAATTATTTTTCATGTTCGTGGTTTAAACTTCATGTGCGCTGTTTATGTTTTCACTTTAAGAAAGCGGTCATTAAGTGGACTCTGACAAAGTTGTTTACAATGTGTTTATTGGAGTAATGTTTTATTTTACTATTAAAATTGTGAATTGGGGTGGGCGATATGGCAAAAATATCATATCATGATTTTTTTTTTATTCTAAAATCACGATTTCGATTTCATCACGATCTTACATGTAGTTTTGAGAGTAATTTGCAAGTTTCTGGTCAGTGCACCCAAACCATTTCTGTATGTAAAACAGTCCTAAAAGAAAAAGGAAAAAAAAACAAACAGACAATTTAGGCCGAAGAACCTTTCTGAACAGATTTTAATTTTAATAGTCGCAGTTTTGCCAACATGTGCAAAGAATGTACACTTACTAAAAGGTAAACAACACTCTGATAAAGTGCACTCTTGCTACATAAGAGCTAATTTTCAATAAACATGAAATTTAGTAAAATATCAATGAAGACATTGCTGTTTGTTTTCTTCAACACAGTCATGTTAGCAGGATTTCAGTGTACCAAAACACTAAATAGCTTAGGTATGCCAGGTATGGATCTGTGGAGGTTGGTCAGTGACAAACCAGATCTACCTCACTCATGCTTACATGAAGGGAAAGGAGAGGGAGATTTGCTGACAAAGCAGAAGAGGATTCGGATGACATGATATGTTGGTTCAATTTTGAAAAAAAACAAGTCTGTAGGTCAAAACAAACCTCAAGAACACAGATTGCGGTGTCTTAGTAAAGACAAATTTCAATATCAATGTGATTTTAATCATCTCCTATGGCTGTTTGGCCATTAGGTACCCTAGGACTAAAGGAACCATGAATCATTGGAGTGAAATACTCCATTCAGTCACACCTAAGCTGAGGCAGGCTCTCTTAACCGTACTGCCATCTCTTTTCTATCAGGGTCATTTTGAAAGTGGCACTGAAGCCTGAATTTATCTGGCAGGCCACATCACTCTTTCTAATGACACACAGCACTCAGAAGAAAATGACTTCACACTTTTTTTCAACCCCATACACTTATACCAACAGAGTAAAAATTAGCACATCAAATTCAATAGGGACAGAAGCAATATTACCCAACTTAATGTCAGCCACAAGCAGATCTAGAAATTTTAATCAGTGTTATCCTGCTGCTAGTTGACATGACAGTTGCGTAAAGTATCTCAGTTGTCTGAATTCCCTAACTCATCCTTAACATAAGACTTTTTTTCACATTATTTTACAGTGTTCATCAGCTGATGGTTGAACAGAGCAGCGAGCTGGAACGATGGATCTTTGGCAGACAGGAAGCCCAGGTGTACAAACATCTAAATAAAGAAGATAGATAGATAGATAGATAGATAGATAGATAGATAGATAGATAGATAGATAGATAGATAGATAGATAGATAGATAGATAGATAGAGTTCCCTCGGGAGTTGCTGGATACCAAAAGGGAGCTAAAAAGATATTGGATACGACAAACTGATGAAAATACTGTATCTAATGGAGCATTCAGAGGCTGAAAATTTTTCCCTGGAGCTGGTGGAGACCAATAATAGAGTAAAAAGTAGATGAAAGAATCACAATTCCAATAAAATCTCAATTCAAAAAGAATGCTAACGAGAGCCCACTCATAAATTGTGGATTTTAGCTTATCTCAGTGGTTTTTCAAAGCACAAACCCTGTGTGAGCGTTCAGAGGGATCCAAAAATGCAACACAGGGTTGGGAGTGAAGAAAAGATGGATTTATTTGACAGCTGCAGGGAAGCAAGGGACACCAGGAAGCTCGTGAGGGTAGGCTGAGGTTCTGCTGCTGAAGCTGGGCTGGGGAGGCGACTATCTGTCAGGGAGGTTCTGGTAATGAACAACAGATGAAAGCACGTTAAACAAAGCGAGTTAGACAGAGCACAAAGTTTCTCAGCACACTGCTGGCCTGTTACCACTCAAAGGAGGATAATCCACTGGCGCTGGAGCACAGGTGGAGGCAGGCTTTATCCAGCGCTGACTGCTGATGCGCATCAGGTGTGGAGGAGAGTGAGTGAGAGCTCTCCCGTCCGGAAACCCCGCCCAGCCTGAAAACATTCACAAGGAACAACAAGCACATACACTAAACACAGTCTCACACAAAGCACAAAACTTGGATCACCACACTTTGGATTGATTGACCAATAAGCAGAGTCAGGGAGTGCTGCATTAGATGCTTTGGCCTCTACAATCATGACCTAAAACCCAAATGAGATGGTTTAGGCTGAGTTTGAGTGTCTAGTGAAAGAAAAGCAGCCAACAAGTGCACTGCATATATGAGAAGAAAAAGCTCCAGATGATGACCTCATTGCTACTTAAATAGTTTCATATGCGTTATTTAATATTGTATTGGACCGGACTGGGGGCCAGTGATGAAGGAGGCAGGACCCCTCTGGAGACCAGACTGGAAACCGGTGACGGTGGAGCCCCTCTGGAGCAGGAGAGGACACTGCAGACGGAGGCTCTGGAGCAGGGGTGCCCAATCCTGGTCCTCGAGAGCCCCTATCCAGCATGTTATAGATGTTTCCCTCTTCCAACACACCTGATTCACATGATCAGGATCGTTATCAGGCTTCTGCAGAGCTTGATGAGGAGCTGATCATTTGAATCAGGTGTGTTGGAAGAGGGAACCATGCTGGATAGGGGCTTTCGAGGACCAGGATTGGGCACCCCCGCTCTGGAGCAAGAGAGGCTGGAGCAGTGTCTTTGCCAGGGGGGTTGTCAGCTGACTCTGACAGGTCCCAGTATGAGGCAGTGTCAACCCGCTCGGGAACAGGATCAGTACTATTATTCGGGTCCGAGGACCCCTACTTGCAAAGCAATTCCCACATCTTTTGGGAAAAAATTATCCTGTCTGAAAATCGTAAATCGTATCAACTTGAAAATCGCACAGGAGACAGAGAAGGCCTTGATGTTCAAAAGCTCTGAAGGGATTTGGCGTTTCTCAACCGGTTTTCGAATGGCGAGCCGTTAAAGTTGATGAGCTGTCGTAGCCTCGGCTCGTACTTTGTATGGCTGTCTATGGGGCATGTGCAGACATGCTGTGACATTTGGTCATCTACACAAGAAACTAAAGGTCCTACGGCTTTAAAAATGACACTGAGGGCTTCCTAACAAGATTTACCACAAAAATATGCTGTTTTTACACAGATTAGGTCAAAATTGTGGCTGCATGGGAGAGAGAAAATGCGTAAAAATGTCACACTCTCAGCCAGGGGCATGAAGAACGATGACATCATCACCTGCAGCTTTAATGCTGATTGGCAGCTCAGTGTCATGTGACTCACTGACAGGCTCAGGCTTAGAAGAGAGACTATGAACATTGCCTATTTGTAGGTCAACGTCTAGTGAAGGGGAATAAATTGTCAAAATGGAGGTCAGACGGGCATGAGGTTGCATCACAGACCGTGGACCCAACAAACGCTGCTTGCATCTTTAATTATTACAATTTATTGTGGTATCTTCAATTTGCTCTATAAAGTAGAAAATAGTAAAAATGTTTAAAAATTATTTCATTTACCATCCTTTCTGCGCAGATCAGACCCTGTTAACATTAACCCACCATCCACAACTGCCAAGTTAAACTAGCTGAAGCTCCAGGCAGACTGTAAACACTCTGGGAGCCACTTTGATGGAGGCAAGTAACAAAACAGAAGCTCAGAGGACCACTGCATCCCATCCATGCTTTCCTCTTTGTGGCTCACTGGGAAAGGGAGGCAGGCCAGTGGAAAAGAAGAGATGATGAATGACGCAACACAAACTTTCCCTGTTCCCCTCCCTCTTTCCCTCTGTCCACCTGTCTTTCTTCCCGCTGCCTCTTTATCTCCCTGTGAGGAAGAAGACACTTGTCTCCTTCCTGTCATGTGTTGCTGTGCAGCTGCATAAAGAGAGAACATCGTCCAGCAGCAGTACAGCTGGCAGTCGGTTACAAAGAAAGGCCTTACACATCACTTCAAGGGCCTGTCACTCTCTGCCATGCATCTCAAGGACTGTGGGGAGCGAGCCACTTCATGTCCAAGGAGTTGCAGTGTCTCATTTGAATAGAGCTCAGTGAATGGCACTCAATCTGCTGAAGGCAAGCCAGGGGTTGACACATAACAACCAGTGTGATGGCAGTAAAATCACAAGGGAATCTATGTCTCCTCAGCTGCTGTGTGTGTGTGCATGTAAAATGCATGCATCTTTGCACTTATTTCCGTTTATTTGTGTGCGCCTGTCTGGCTGCGATTACAAAAATGTTTTTCTTGTGTCTCTGTAAAATCCCTGTGAGTGTTTTCAGCTCTTTTTTATCAAAGGCTATTCCCAATTTGTTTCTGTGGATCAAGAACCAGACAGGAGCTGAGTGGAATGTTTTATAAAAATGCCTTGCGGGGGTGCCCGAGCCTCTGTCGTTACTTGGAGAGTGAATACTGAGTACAGTTACTGAGGCTACAGGCAGCAGAAATGTGGCGGTGTCCGGTTTGATCCTTCCCTCTTTGGGGATATTCCTAAACCTCCAACAGCAGCTCTGGTTCTGTATTTTTGATGAACTTTTGTTTCTCCGCCAGGGGTTCACATTGTGATTTATGAAGCTGTGTGGAATAAACAAACACAGGAGCATCAGACAGACTGCTGATGAGGAACGAGGAGACGAATGAAAATTTGATGGGTGTAGTTTGTAGCTCCCAGTCTTTGAGACAAGATGCTTGGCTGCTAACAGATTGGCTGTTCAAAGGCCAGATTTAAGATTCCCCCCTGCTGTTGTTAAGATTATGATTTAAGGGGTATGAGCTGATGTTTGATAAGTGCCTGCCCTCAGGCTTCCATCAAGTTCCAGTAGTCCTGGTCTCAGCCTATTGAAGCGTGACTGTTAGCACACTGTGTCCCTCAACAAGTCTGGTAAATGGAGAAGAATGGAGATGGAAGACCAAGAGTAAGACTCCAAAGCTTGATGAGAGGGATAGGAGTCCAACCAAAGGACTTCTCCAAAGGTTTGCCAGCCAATGGGAAGGATGTAGGCTCCCCAGACTTGAGATCAGTTTCTTGTCAGCCAGCAGTATGAGTAAATAAGACTGTTATAGTTAATTAACATTCCCTTGAATGACAAACAAAACTGTATCATCAAGTTTTGATGGAGACAACTGCAGCTAAGGAGAACCTAAATATTAGCACTTTTAAAATGATGCCCAATTTGGCATAATTGGTGTTCTTGTACCTTTTTTTGTGGTGGATCTTTTGTATCCTCTTTTTGGGGAGATGCTTTGTATAGACTTTAGGTTATGTCTGGCTTAAGAGCATTCTTCAGACCCCACTTGTCTGTCATCTTGGATGATTGGCCTGGAACTCCAGTCCTGCACTCCAGCCCCTCGCTCTTCTCCCCACGTACCTTACTGGCTGATTGAACCACCGCCCAGTTCTCCCCTTCCCCATCTTTATTTGATTTGTTGATTTAGCAACACCCACCAGCCCTGCTTTCTTTGCAGGATTATCTTTCTTTCTACCTTTTCTTTTGTTTATTATGTCATTAAGCAATAAATTGTTTTATGGAACCAAAACCACCTGGTTGTATGTTCTTCCCTTTGCACTAGCAGAGGTGGGATGTAACAACATGAAAGTGCAACAATATACAATACATTTAGCAAAAAAAAAAGTTGTTTGCTGTTGAGGACTACTGTAAAATAGCAAATTGATCAGACATTGTTTTAAGTGTGATTTTAGTATGTTTCCTTCAATGAACCTGGAGCTAGTAAAGCTGTATTTAACACATTTGTCACAGAAAAGGTCAAAGACTCAAATGCACAACAACAAAGAAACAGCAGACAGAAATTTCAAACAATTTGCAAAAATAATCTTACATTTAATCTTAAAGTAGAACTCAAAAGTAGAATATATTTAAAGGCACATCTAACCAGGACTTAGTACAACCAACCACGAAATTAAAGGGCAGGACAGAGCTAGAAATGTGCACACGATTAACCTTACAACACGGCGACTCTAAACAGAAGGGTGTGGGAAACACTCGTTAAACGACACACAAGCATCACACAACACTGGGAGCCCTTTATGTTGTAGGTGTAGTTTTCAATAAATGAAAATGACCTTTTTTTTCCTATCAGTCTATACTCGGTAACTCATGAAGACAAAATTAAAACATATTTTAGAAATGTTTGCTCATTTCTTACAAATCAATAATGATATATCTTATACAAAAGTAGTCAGATTCTTTATTAAATACTTTGTGGAAGTCCATTTGGCACCAGTTTCAGCTTCAGAGGTTTTTTTTTGGGAAAGTCTCTGCAGGCCTTGCCCACCTGGATTTCGACAGTTTGTCCCATTTTTCGGGCAGATCCTTCCAAGTTTTGTCAGATTGGCTGGGAAATGTGTGTAAACTTCCATCTTCAAGTCTCTTCACAGATGTTCTCGGGCTGAAATTTTTTGATAATAGCCCTCACAGACATGCACACAGACAGCTACGTACACTCACTGACACATACTTATCGGTGTTATACTACTTTGAGTCTTCCAAGCAAACTCAAAGTATTTTACACATACACATTACTACTGAGCATGCACACTGCTGCACCAGTAGCATAGTCAAAAGCAATAATGCTGGGGGGGTTATCCATACAAACACAAATTTTGGCCTGCACATGGACTTCTGCAGATGGGTCCACAGGGACTCTTACTGAATTTGGGGGAGGGTGGGACCCTTGCAAAGGATAGTTTAACATGAACATAAGTTTAGGCTTTGGTTGGGCCACTGAAGAATAGTTAGACTTGCTCTGAAGCCACTTCAGTGTTGTCTTGGCTTTAGGCCATTGTTGTGCTGAAAAATGATCACCCCAGTCTCTGGTCACTGCACACCAGCGAGGATTCTCTTCAAGCCGCCCTTCTTTCTTTCTTTCTTTTTTTTTAAATGTTACTTCATTCATGCTTCCCCCAGAAGCACCCCCATACCATGATGCTGCCATCACCATGCTTCACTGTCGGGATAGTATTAGTTTGGTGATGAGCAGTGTCTGGTGTGTACCTGACAGAGTTCAGCGCCATTTTTCAAATTCCTAATGTGGCTGACTCTCAATTTATGATTAACAAATGACTGATCTCTAATAACACGAAAAAACAACTAAAAACACCTCTTCACTTGACATACTGGAAAAAAAACAAATCCTATTACCTCCTATAATGCCTGTAGGCACCAATGTCCTTGAACTTGTTCTATGGCACTTATCCAGGTTGTCTTCTCCTGACAAGATCCTCACTTGTGTTCTATCTATTCTCAGATGTACGTTGCTTTAGATGAAAGCGTCTGCTAAATGAAATTGTAAACTGTAAAAGTGTAAATTGAATGCTGTCAGAAACAATTTGTTGCAAAGACAGCCATGCACAAGACACATTGACATCCTGTGCATGTACAGCTGATGTACACACAAACAACCCCCTTCGTAGACATGTGATCACACCTCATGATCATACATTTTTTATGGGGTAGAGAGCAGGGTAAAGAACCCGTTTCACCTTAATCCATGCAAAGACCTCGTCCTTCTCCTTCTACACTGGATCTTCTAAACATGAATGCGCCTCGCTCAAGCCTCTCTACAGCTTAAAATCAAGGCAAGTCACAGGATAGACATCCCAAAACACTAGCTGACACACCCTTAACTTTGAAATCCTATCTTAGCATATAGGAAATCCTCCCAAACTTATGTCATTTATCAAAATCTTCAGTAGTTTTCTCTGTGCATATTTATTCCCCCCACCCATCCTTTAATTTACAGGATACATTTTCTGCCTGCCTGATAATTTATCCAGCCTCCAAAATCCTGACAAATGCTGATGTGTTTCATGTACCCCTCCTCCTATCTCACTAGTTTCCACACCATTAGCGCTGAATGTGGTGCAAGTCTGCCCCCTGCTGACTAAATATAATCATGCCTGCCTGTACCTGTGGTGGAAAATCTGGAATAGATTGATGTAGGATGAGGAACTCGACACAGAGAAGACACACTGGAGGCTCAGATGACTTAAGTTGAAATAAGGTTTGCTGATGCATCAGGAGAAGTGACACCAACAGGACAGCAGTTCACACACGCAATGTCAGCATCAATTCTAAAGATCCCTCTCACACCTTTAGTCTTATATTCTCCTTCGGTGGGAGTCACATCCAGATTTGTGGGAGAACGGGAAACAAAGATAAGTCAGCGCCTGGGTATCATCTGGCCTTGGGAGGTTCAGGCTGTTCTGGCCTGTCCTCCTCCAATGAGGTTTACGTGAGGTTAAGAATCTATAGAGGTTACAGGGTGCACATCTGCTACAGGAACTACATTTGTCTAAGGAGGTTAATCAGGGTTCAATATCTTAATAAGGAAAGTAATTTTTCCTTCACAGTTCCCACAATCACTGCGTGCAGCTTCCCATATATCATAAAATGATTGAGTGGATGAACTTACACTTTACACCTAATTAGTGAGCAAGTTTTGATGCAAACAGTTCTTTAGATGGGGAAACTGTAGTGATGGGACATACTGTGCTGAGGCTTTGCAGTGTGTATAGAGAAATCCAGGAAGTCCTTTATGAAGCACATAGCTAGGCTTGCTTCGTTAGGACGTCACTGATAATGTATGAAGCCTCGCTGGTTTAGGAAGTGGTTCCAGTGTTGGCAAGATTTATGAACATAAAGCGCAATGAATAGCCGCAAAATTTGTGTGTGGGTGTTTACGTTCGAGGTTTGCCAATTTTCCTGTGACATAGAGGAACTTGTTTATATGGAGCCTAAAAGGAGAAGGGTTTCCCATGTATGGCAACACTTTGAGCTGATCTCTCCCAATGATATACCTGTAAATGTATATGTGTGTTACTGCTATGATATTCACATGTGAAAGGGTTTTCTCCAAAGCCAGAGAAGTAATTCCCAAAAAACAAAACTGTGTCCAAGCGTAGTGGAAAAAATATTGTTTTTTAATAAAAATGAATAAAGTCACTATCACCCCAGTATTCATAAGCACAATCGCCGTCCCATCTTTTAAAAACATTGCAGCAGTTTTAAATGTCTCATGTCGTTTTGGATATATTTAAACATTGACTGAAATCATAATTGCAAGTTTTGTTGACATTAACAGGCCTCTATTACCCACACAATAATCAAAAACAGATTAAATGAGTGAATGAACCAACCTCACAAAATCAAATTAAGATGTTTTTATTTCTGTTCTTGGCACTGATCTTTCCCATGCTGACACTGTAAACCCAGACTTCGCTATGGAAGCGTATGCATAATGACAATAAAAAGGATTCACATTCTGATAGTTAAAAAAAGGGTTTGTGTGCACAGGAAGCCTCAAGAAATGAACCTTTTTTTTTAACCAATTGCATAGAAAGCTTCAAGGCTTCATCTGGCCATCACTAGGAAACAGTCAGGAGGTAAGGTAAAATAACATACTTTAAGTAGACCATTTATACTGAGATGTTTATACACTTTACATAGGGACACACACACACACACCTACACACACTTACACACACTAAGCAACAACTCTTCATTTGAATACCATGCAATCAGTATTCCTGCTATATGTTGTTGACATATACTGCCCTCCAGGGTGTCAACTTTGTAGTCGAACTGGACATGTTGCTCTCAGCCATTAAGGACTATGACACATCACTTGTTGTCATGGGAGATATAAATATCCACATAGACAAAGGAACTGACTTTCTGTCACTTATGGCATCATCTGACCTCAAAGCAGGTCTCCACCTCTCCCGAAAAAGTAACTGACACAAGGGAACGGGGAGGTATGGAAAATTATTACAAATAAACTAAGCTAACAGAACTTGGCTGTTCATGGGGGACAGGGGGGTTAAGGATAAATGGGCAGGCCCTAGGTGATTGGGATCAGGAACAACAGGTGTTTTCTCAGTGAATTAACAGAAGCTGCATAAAAACAGCCCACCGTCTGATTCTAAACCAAAGAACAGTAATGTAAACTTGCATAACTGAAATGTGCCTCATCTGTTGAACTGGGGGAGCAGATTCAACACATTTAACAGTGTTCTGTGGTGTAACATTAGCTTAGTTTAGTTTCTATCTGCGGATCAATAACGAACAGCACGCCCAGATAGCAGCAGTTAAAAGGCTGTAAGGTTATTGATCCATTATGATTGATCAATCGTGACCTACAAGAAAATTACAGCTAACATTTAACAAAGTAAGGATGCTGAAAAATCTAATTTTTGCATTCGTATTAACACTCAGTCAGGAAGCACAACCTGAGATTTAAAGAACCAAGTCAAAACACAATGGCAGAACATACTTTTAGCATCAGAGGTTACACAGTCTAATGTTAACTGTTCATCCAGTTCTGCTTCCCATGCTGCTTTAATGGTGTTTGACGTGGCCAGGGGCCTAAGTTCTGCAACTATAGCTTAATACATACATTTTCCACAGAGAGCATAAAAAACAAAAGGTGTGTGGTCAGTTGGTGACCACAGTTTATTCTATCTCAGGGAATAATCCAGCTGTGCCCAGTTAAATCAATTCCAGGGAGGTGTAAACAGTCTTTAGCAACATTTTTTTATATCTTGCATGCTTATGTGGTGGGGAACACTGCAGCTGCAGGTGAGTGCAGCCCTGGCCTGACTCACCTGCTGGCCAATCACCTAATCAGAGCAGGATATTTAAGTCAGGTGCTTTCCTTTGTTCTCCCTCTGCTTCCTGAAATGCATTTTAATGTATATGTAAGTTGAGCCTGGCTGATAACCTTTTTCCAGGTTCTCCTGTATTTCAACCACTGCTGTTTTGCCTGTTACTTTAGTTTTCTTTGCTTTGGTTTAGCCAGCTGGGCTAGGTTGTTTTTTGTTTCTTATTCTTTTGTGTTTAGTTCTTTTCTTTTCAGAGCAGAGTGCCACTTGGTGGAGAGACTAGACACCCGTGGTGAGGTCCCTTCACTTTCTTTTTGCATGTGAGTAACTGTACAGGGACATGACATAGATTAAACTATTTTGCTGTGAGACTTGTTGTGTTGCACCCAGGTGAGCATAGATGGCACCCAGGTGGGCATAGGTGGCACCCCTGGACACTCCTCTTTGTAGTCTGCCTCTCCACAAGTGGCTTCTGCTCAGTTCTTTGTTTTTGGTGGTTTTGGGGCTGGATTTTAAAATGGCTTTTTATTGATAGTGTTCCTTTCTTTTAAAATTTCTATTGAGATATTTTTAGCTTATTAAAATAAAGTAATATTTTTCACTTATTTTGTTCTTTTTAATTTAACTTTTCTTTCTTTGCAGCAGTTCCAGTCAACCCTGTTTATTCTGTTTTCAGTGTTATCAATAAAAACTTTTGAAAACGCGTCTCTGCCTTCCAGTATTGAATCTGTGTGCCTTGTTGTCCACTTTTCAAACATAAGACACTACATTTAGTATTTCCTGGGGTGCAATTCCCCAGCTGGCGTTGTTCGGCGTTACTTCAGATCCTCCATATAGTGAACATCGCCACACTTACCTTGACAAAATATAATGATGCACTGCTACTGCACTGTATAAGGTTAAAATAACATTTGGAATTCTCTAAATACAGTCCTGCCACACATCAAACAGAATCTTGAACCCAGTATCTGCATTGCTCTGCAATCAATGATTCAGTCCACAATCCCCAAGGGTATTGTTTTTTTAAGTCAGTTAATCTAAATTGCATAAAAGAAAAACAAATTTTGCTTACTTATGGCTTTGTGTGAGTTCATGAAGTCATATAAACATTTGTGGTTAAATTTGTCAATCTTCTGAGATTTGATGAACCTTATTCACTCAACTTTGGGTCCATTTTGGTCTCCTGAAGGAAAGTATCTGGCTCTTTCCTGCTTAATGCATAACTATGTTTACCAGTCACAAACTGTTTTCTGCTGCTTAATGCTGGGCTGTTAATGTGCAGAGTGTTAATCTCAGTTTTATCACAGAGAAGCTAGCCATTGGTGTTTTCTGTCAAAACTAAACCCAGACATTGCAGTTGGGTTGTGAAAATCAAAACCATGAGCTGCAGTTTGATGAACGTTATTGTAATGAAGTTGAGCTTCACTACCTACAAGAGTGACATTCTGGGATAAATATAAGACACCAGACAATGAGGGTGGGATGAGTTTAATGAGTGTAGCATGTGCTGCCATGTGCTGTTCGGTGGCTTCTCCTCACGGCGCTGAGTGACAACGGTAGTGAGGCCTATAGGAGAAAGGAAGCAGTTTCAGGAACAGGATTAAGTAATTGGACTTAATTGGTAGCTGAATGACCATAGAAGCGAGTATGTGGCATTGTTTTAAGTGTGGATGTGCAGATTGAAAGCGTGTGACGACTCCCCTCTCTTTTGTCCCCTCAGGTGTTCCAGCCAAAAGAGTCCCCACGGGCTGGAACACCTTTTTAAAGGTTCCGGGGCAAACCAAGTCTAGTTGAGGAGAGGGGGGGATAATAATTTCCCTAGGTGATAAAATAATTGCAATTGTTTGATGGAGATGTTGGAAGTTGTTTTTGTGAAATAAAGATGTAGTTTTAATGTTTGTTATTAGAGTTAAAGTAATGAAGTGTTGTATTTCTGTGTATTTCTTGTGCATGATTAGTTTAGGTTAACCTGTATGTTGGTAGGTTTGAGGGGCTGATTAGGGGACTGCCTATAAAAAGCTGGCAGTTGAGTGAGCGCAGGGGAGAGGAAAAGAGCGTCACCACTTATGCCACCAACTAATCGCCTTGCTTCGTGTTTTTGGTTTTTGTCTTTTTTTTTGCAATATGAGTGTTGGTGAATAAACACCTGGTTGGTTTGCACCTTATCTGGCCTCAAGTCTCCTGCTTCATCCAGCCGCAAAACGGTCATCCTCACAGTTATGAAATTAGATTTGTTGACTTATTGTACTGAATAGTGCAGCTTTCATGTCTGCATTTACCTGCATGGTTTTCGATGTTATTAGATAAATATATATTACCAATACATATTACCTTTTTCAAAATCTCACTTCAAGGAAGCACATTGAATGGCAATGACCACTATGAAACCAGTGGTTACTGAAGAAGCTACATTGCACGCTCTTTAGTGCATTTTTATCTAAGTGTTTAACACCTATGTCCAAACCCATCCCTCCTTATTTCAGTCGTTTCCTCACAATATACTGTGGATTGCATTGCCTTGGCCTTTCGTTCCACTGGAGCCAAGGAGCCTTGGAGTTATTTTCAACCAGGATATGCCCTTCAACTCACACATAAAGCAATTCTGCAGTACAGCCTTCTTTCACCTGGATAATGTCGTCAAGTCAGAAACATTCTGTCTCAGAGTGATACTGAAAAAATAGTCCATGCAATTTGTAGCTTCTAGTTGGACTATTGTAATTACCAATTGTCAGGATGTCCCAGTAATTCTCAATTTAAAAAAAAAACAAAAAACTCCAGCTGATAAAAACAAATGTTACAACCAGACTGTCAGGAATCAATAACAAAAACTATATTTCTCCCATATTAGCGTCTCTTCATCGGCTCCCTGTAAAAACCAAGATAGAATTTAAAATCCTGCTTCTCACATATAAAAGCTCCATCTTATCTTAAAGACCTTATCGTGCCATGTCATCCAAACAGAGCACTTCGCCCTCAGAGTGTAGGTTGATTTGGGATTTCTGGGATTCCTAGAGTTATTAGGCTGTTGTGGAATCAGCTTCCAGTTTGCAGGGGTGCCCACAGAAACTTTTGCCAGATAAGGGCAGTCAAAATCTTAGGGTGGCACACTAGAACCAAAAACAACTGAATTTCAAAAAGAAAAAGCTGTTGTAGTATTAAGTCTAGTTAAAAACAATGTCATACCAGAGTTAGGGAATCATGTACTCATATACTTCCTGCCTCCTTCCCAGTGTCACTAACTGCTCGCTCAAAGGGAATTTTGGATCGTTGGGTTCTCTGTTTACGAGTGGAACACGGAAACCAGGTTACAAACAGAGGCGGCGTGGCACACAAAGTACCAACTTAGAACATTGTCGCATAAGAAGATGAAGACTCACTCTACACTGGTTCTGATTCATGAGTTAGCACAAGCACAAAAATACACTACACATAAACATTCTAACCCTGTGGCACCAAAATTAAATTAGCAACTTAGTTGGCAGTACAATGAGAGAGCTGTGGGGGAATGCAGCCGTAGGAGATGCCTGGACAGGCTGGAGAGGTCCTGGTACATGTCCACGGGACTTGTCAGTTTCTCACTTCCCACTCATTGTGTTTTGGTACGTGTCCACAGGATCTGTCAATTTCTAGCTTTCCATTCATTATGTGAAACACCCCACATCATGTTCTTGAGTGTTGTGGGGAATTTCGAGGGACAAGGTGTAGTTTCGCCCGAGAGCTCATTTGCATAAAGTAGACCTGACTTCAACTTTCTGCAAATTTGGCACAGGAAGTGGAGTCCAACGCCTGGCGAAACTTTTGTAAAATGGCTTAAAGTAGCCATTGTTATACTAAAATGAGGACAGATTTAGCAACTGTGTGGCTTATTTCTTGCCTCAAATGTTTTCAGATAAACTTTTTGCTGAACGATTTTCGTAGTAAAACCTAAAGTTTGCGACCGAGCCACCATGTTGGTTTGATGCCTCAAGTGGCTGACAATGTGTCCACCTAGTGGCTTGCTGGTGCACGCCTATCAAGCGGGTGATATTGAGGAGTGGCACATATAAAATCGCCCCTGTGGACACGCACCATCTGGGAGCATGTATCTTCGGAGTATGGCATGCTTTGGAGAAGAAATGGCCAGGGACAGGGATCTAGACACTGAGGGATGAAAGCAACTTGAGGCAGGAATTCAACGAGGAGCAACACGGATACTAAACAGAGAGACAATGGTTAGCATGAGTCAAAAGCAACAGATCAAGCAAAGAACTGCAGCAGGCCTGAGCTCACTAACTGAATTTATGGCAGATGAGGGAATCCAGAGCAGGTGAGTCAATCCCCGTCGCAAGTGTCCTCGCTCAGCTGATTGTCCAATTAGATCTGCACAGGTAGAAGCCTCACACACACACACACACCTCACTCACCTTCACAGGGGAAAAGGGGAAAAAAGGGGAAAGTAGGAAGAAACTGCCAGCCAAGATGTGACTGAGGTAGAGGGCATGACAAGCTCGTTACCCATCCGTCTTTTCCTCCTCTCTTTTCCTCTGTTCTAAGCTCTCATCCCTTCTTGGTCAGGTTCCATTTTTGCTAATGTGGTGGAAATGAGCCATGGGCATTGCAAAGCTAAGTGGAGCAGATTTGTGGTGTCATTTTACCACAGCACACTACAGGAGAGTGCACTGACACAGAAAGCACATGCCGTTCATTTGGGCAGCAGATAAAACACGAGGGGTGAGGTGTTGTACTGCACATAACGCCTAATTAAACCAGATTAGGGTTGGGCTGCATAGGCCTGGTTTGGCATCTTTAAAAGTGTGAAAGACACTGGTTTGGGCCTGTGATACTGAATTACATGTAAACAGAATGCATATATAAAAGACAGATGTGACCTTTGAGGGTTGCATCATGAAGCAAGTTTGACATTGACAGAGTTTCTTTGTGTTAATCGGCTTGAGGAAACCTAAAACCCTTGTCAGAGATAACTGGTATTACAACGATGGTGTCATCTTTCTTTGTTAATTCAGGCTTTCTGCTTCAGACTGTGTGTGTGGACATTTTCCTAGTTTTGCAACACTATCACCTACAACATTGCAAAACACCAAGCAACAATTTTAGATTAAATTTTAGATTTCGGACACAGCCAACCTCTCGCTCTCCCAGTGCATCATCTCCAGGTCCTTTAAGCAGTCTGTCATTGTTCCTGTCCCAAGAAAGACAAACCCAGCTGTCTTAATGACTACCGGCCCATTGCCCTCACCTCTGTGGTGATGAAATGTTTTGAAAGACTGGTCAAAAACTTCATCACCCTCTTCCTACCTGCCTTCCTGGACCGCCTACAGTTCGCATACTGACCAAACATATCCACAGATGATGCAGTCAGTCACCTGCTACACACAGTCCTGGCCCACCTGGACACTAGGAATGGGAATTATACACCATACTCCCCTCCAGACTGGTCACTAAGCTGCAGGACCTCGGACTCACCTCCTCCCTGTCCAGGTGGGTCTACAGCTTTTTGACCAGCAGACCACAGGTGGTTTGGGTGGGGAATCACCTGTCCCCCTCACGCACCCTGAACATCGGTGCCCCCCAGGGCTGTGTACTGAGCCCTCTGCTTTACTTGCTATGCACTAGTGACTGTCTGTCCACATCAGACTCTAACACCATCATAAAGTTTGCTGACGACACAGCGGTGGTGAGATTACAGCAAGGAGCAGCAGAGGACATACCACCTACTCAGGATCAGTGGGACAGAGTGGGGAGCTTCAAGTACCTGGGTGTTAGCATCATGCAGGACCTGACGTGGTCCTGTCACATCAAGTGAAGAAGGCTCGACAGCATCTCTATAGACCTCAGATGCCTGAGGGAGTTTAGGCTCCCTCTCAGGGTGCTCAGGAGCATCTTCACCTGCACCACTGAGAGTGTTTTGGGAGCATCACCACCTGGATGGGCAGCAGCACCCAGAAGAACTTCTTGGCCCTGAGGAGGGTGGTCCACTCCATCAGAACCACTCTCCCCAACCTACAGGACATTTCCAACAAACGATGCAGGTTAAAGGCCAGAAAGATTGTGAGTGAGCCCACCCACCCCAGCCACAGACTGTTCTCTCTGCTGACGTCAGGGCGCCGTTACCGCTGCCTGAAGGCAAACACAGAGAGGATGAGGAGGAGCTTCTTCCCTCAGGCTGTCCGCCTGCTGAACCTGAAACAACGGATTTAATAGACAATCAAACTTGCAAATTCTGTTCACTATCCTGTTTACTTTCCGCCTTGTGAATATATATATATGCACACACATGCACACACATATATACTGCTCAAATAACAAAGGGAACAATGAATGAAATATTCCAGTTGAGAATCTTTATTCATTACATAGTGGAATGCATTAAGAACAAAATAACACAAAAATGATCAATGTAAATCAAAATTATTATCATATGGAGGTCTGGATTTGGAATCATACTCAAAATAAAAGTGGAAAATCACATTCCAGGCTGATCCAACTTCAGTGGAAATTCCTCAAGACAAGTCAGAATGAGGCTCAGTAGTGTGTGTGTCCTCCACGTGCCTGTATGACCTCCCTACAACGCCTGGGCATGCTCCTGATGAGGCAACAAAATTCAAAAGTGACCAAAATATTGGCCAGAAAGGATAAGAACAGAGACATGGTCTGTGGTCACCACCTACAGAACCACTCCTTCATAGGGGTCGTCTTGTTAATTGCCTCTCATCTCCACCTGTTGTCTGTTCCATTTGCACAACAGCAGGTGAAACTGATCCACAATCAGTGCTGCTTCCTCACTGGACAGGTTGATTTCACAGAAGTGTGACTGACTTGGAGTCACATTGTCTTGTTTAGGTGTTCCCTTTATACATATCGCCCTATTTGACACTTGGATTTATTTATTTATTGTGTGTTTTTATTCTTTATTCTTCTGATTATTANGCATTTATATTTCACCACAAACACTTCTTTGTTGAAAAAGGCCACACTGGAGGCAACAGTGCTAAGCACCGAGCCACCTTGCAGCCCTAAATACTGAATATAAATCAGTAAATGAGTTTTGTTTTCATGCAACAATGCAAATAACTACGTGGTGGGACTGGGTTCCTGGAGTTTTAGAGTGTACATGCGTGTTCAGTTTACATACACTGTGTAGCAAATAGAAACAATGTTGGTAATCCTAACTGACCTAAAACAGGAAAAGTTTGATTTAATGTCGGACAGTGAGAATCTTTTTATAACGTGTATGTAAACTTCTGGTTTCAGCTGGGCGGCTACACAGCGCTGTTGCTGAACCTGTGCTGAAATTTCTCAACTACAACTCTGCCAAAATAAATGCTGCATCCGTTTTAATCAGATCACAAACAGGCCGCCTCTTCCATGAATGTGTCACAGACTTCAGAAGTTGCATTTTTATACATGGTGCAGGGCCGTCTAAGGCTCAAGGGGTTAATATTGAGGTTATCGTTTGCTGTGGTGATAAACTGGACTAGAAACACTTGTAATGTTGAGTGTAACATCAGAATCACATTCCAGCTTAATGCAGTGCAGCACGGCCCTCCCACCGGCTACCACCTCAGTCATGAACAAAGCCAATGAAACAATTAAACTAACACCTCTTGCCTTTAAAGGGGGAAGATTGTTTTTTATACTGGATTGTATGGATGTATTTGATAAAACTGCATTTGAGTGTAATTCATGAGCCTCATCCTCTTTTGTTTGGTAGATTAATAGTAAAACCACTGAGTTGTTTATTGTAGTGGTGAATCTCCTGTCAGGTTGGTAGACATTTCATCAAAAGATGGTTTTAACAGGAAAATAAAGCACAAATGAAGTCTTTAAACACAGACATCATTGAACTGGCTGCAGGGTGAAGTGAGCTCATTGTGATGTCGACGTGTTCTATTCCAGAATCACATGGAGACATTTATACACTTNGATTTTTGGAGCCAGTGACGCAAAAATCGTCGGAGGGGGGCGGAGCCATAGAAGCAGCG
Source organism: Stegastes partitus (assembly GCF_000690725.1). Taxonomy (NCBI): domain Eukaryota; kingdom Metazoa; phylum Chordata; class Actinopteri; family Pomacentridae; genus Stegastes; species Stegastes partitus. The sequence continues at coordinate 121,610 of NW_007579725.1, forward strand.
ATTGGTCAGACGGATTGAGAGGCAGGCCCTCTCTGCCCGCCCACATTTACCGTCCTCTGCTCGCTTCATCTGTATGGTCACTGCCGACTGTCAATCAAGCCAGCCACGCCCCTTGCCCCGCAAAATTTTGAGGATTTTTTTTAAAAATTCAGTATTGATTTCTTTTCAGATTGGCCACCTGATCTCTGGATTTGACTATGAAAACTAATAAGAAAATAATCCTGAGCTGTAGGAATGCAGTATTTCATGATCTGTGATCACTTCTTTTCCAATTCATTTCTATGGAAGCCAGGGCTTTTTGGAGCCAGCAGCTAGCGGACGTAGTGATACTGCAGGTTTTTGACACTTCTGGGTTGGCTTCATTTTTCAGGGCCGGTTGCTACGTCCATCTTTTATACAGTCTATGGGACTCCCCCAATTGTAAACTCACAGCTGATTTCCAGGACATCTGTAAGTGCCTCAACCTCACTCAACACACCAACTTCCCAACTCATAGCCGCGTCACACACGTGACCTGGTCTGCTCATCCTCCGACCTCACCATACAAAACCTCACCGTAACCGACCTCTCCATCGCCGACCACCTGGCCATCACTATGGATATCAACATCCCTGTTCCCCATCCCAAACGAACACGCATAATAACGTTCCGCAACCTGAACTCTCTCTGCCCCATCTCCTTTTCAGCATCCATATCCAACACGTTCTCACTCCTTTCTGGTCATGGAGGCTTGGTCAGGCTCCGTCTGCATCACATATTCACGGGTTGGGTGCCCCCCTCTCGTCATTCCAGGGTGCTCTCATTGAATGTTATACATCTCCCGAAACATTGGTAACTGACGATATGAAAATGTGGAGGAAGAGCCTGTTCTGGTGTTTTGGAATAGCATACAAAATGTACTACGGTCTTTTCACAGCTGACGTATTTGTACATTTGTAACCTTTTCGTTCATTGGACTTTAGCTTTAACATATTTTGTCCTGCTTCTCCGAACCATCACGACTGCTTGCTCATAATAAGTTCAAAGGCAACTTTGGATTGTTGGGTTCCCTGATTACAATTGTAAGGTCTTTAACTTACTATGTGAAGTGCCACAAGATGACATATGTTGTAAATTGGCGCTATATAAATGAAATTGAATTGAATTGAGATTTTGGCATGTCCTCAATTTTGGATATATCTTCAGAAGGTTGTTTGAGCAAAGTGGCATGGTGATGCAGTGGTAAGCACTAGCCTTACAGCTCCTGGGTTCAAATCTGAGCCTGAAATCTGTCTGTGTGGAGTTTGCATGTTCTCCCCGTGCAGCGTGGGTTCTCTCCGGGTTCTCCGGCTTCCTCCCACACAGTTTAAAAACATGTTGAGGTTAATTGGTGATTCTAAATTGTCCGTAGGTGTGAATGTGAGTGTGCTTGGTTGTCTGTCTCTATGTGTAGCCCTGTGATAGACTGGAGACCTGTCCAGGGTATCACACTCCCCCTCATAGCTCCACATGGAAAACAGTTGTATGAATTTTTTGTTTTTTAAAGCAGATTTTGAGAGTACACAAAGATGGAATAGGATACTGGAAGATCATTAGCAACTAAAAATCAGTTGAAACAGCTGCAACAGTAATCAGGACGCATAGAACATACCATGGTACTACTAATCAAAGCTCTCCTCCTAAAATGATGCCATGGACAACCAGCTCAATTTATCTCTGAACAATAGATGGGCAGGTGCTTCAGGCTTAGCTCAGACCATTTGAAGGACAATGAATAATTTCAAATTCTATGAATGGTATACAAGAAAAAACCTTTACTCTGTAACACAACATTGTGAGATTCCTAAAAAAAACCTGATGATTAATCACACCAGAGTTTCTAAAGAAGGAAAAAGTGAATGACCTGATCAAATATGTCCACTGACTTAAATAATAAAACACCTTTAGGGTATTTTAATGAGAAAAGCAGAGCAACACAACCTATCCAGCAAAGAGCAGCTGAAAAACCTTCTCTCTGAAAACTGGCACAACATCAGTCAAGAAAATTAAAACATGAGTGGAAATTTAAGATTTGAATGTCAGTAATGAAAGGTGTGCTGACTTGTTGTGTTAAGCTCCTACTGAGGTGCCTGTATTTTTAATATACTCTGTATCTAAACTGTTGAACAAAAACTCTACTGTTCAACTTAGAAGTAAAGTAACTGTGGTACGGTGATACATTTTAGAATAATTTGTTATTTAAGTGACATAGAAAGACACATGAATTAGCCATAGGAACGGAAAATATCTTGCTACACCTTCAAATCTTCCTGTTATGAACGGCATAGAGACTAAGAGAGGAAAGTGGATTAAATACCATGGTAGCATTGACATACTGTCACAAAGAATATGATGCATGTCTTCAGTGTGTGTACCTTCTTGAGCAACTGTGGGGAAGGGTAAGCTGCCAAGATGGTAGCAGCCATGTCCGGACTGACTCTGTTGAACTGCTGAATCTGTCTCTTCCACACCTGCAGCAGGCCCTTACCAGCTTTATCCACTCGCTGGCCCCCCGCCCACTCACTCTCCAGGTAGAAGGAGAAGCCTGTTTTCTCCCTCTCTCTCCTAAAAAGCACACAAAGGAACATGGGAAATGACTGTTGTATCTTGCAGAAGTGCCGTTCGTCTGCGCTGTGAAAAAAACTGAGCTGACTTACTTAAAAGGGGCCTCTGCGATGGCTTTGGTTGTCATGGTAATGTGGCTGCAGAAGTCCTTCCAGGAAGACAAGAAGCAGACTGAGACACCGGTGTGAAGCTGGAGATGCACCACTGCCTGATGGGATTTTGGACAAAAAAAAGAAAACAAAAGTGAACTCACTATAAAACAATGAAATGCCCTCGTAAGTAATTTTACATTTTCCCCTGAAAATACACTCAGCTCCGGTTTTGCAGCCAGAGATCCTTTAATCACAATTTTAAAAAACAGTTTGGCTGAAATTTGGTTTACTCTGGAGGTAACATATTTTTGGTACATAATTGTGGTATTCTGAAAGTATTCTTATTCAGTCATCAGATATTATAATGACATTATCCCAGATGGAAAAAAAATTGATTTAAAAAAAAAATTGTACTTTTCTATTTTCTGTTTACTTTAACTTCTATGTATGAGTGACAGCATAACTTAAACTAACATTACAAACTATCGTTACAGTCTGTAAATCGTTTCAATTATTTTCCATAACTTCACGCTAATTTAAAAAAGCCTTTGCCAGGCATTATCCTAACGGCACATTGGTGACAAAATAATTCCAGGCCATAAGCATTTAAGTTAACTTTTGACATACAGGGAGTAAATTAATCTGTGACACAGCAATCCTTTTAAATTGAAGGTCCAGTATTTTTCTGAACTGATGTCTGACAAATATGGTCTATTATTATTATTCATATCATAACAGCAGTGATGTGGAGTTTAGATTAGATGTTTAAAATGTTGCACTATTATCTTTATTCTAATATGCTTTATGTATGTTTGCATGCAGTGTGGAGGACTTTTATCACGAAAAGAACCTGAATCCATGCACATCCCTGTTAACTGTTACTCGAATTGCATGACTGTAAGATGACAAGGAGGAGAAAGAGAGAGAAAGAAGGAGAGAGATTGTATGTGCTTGGGTGTGTGTGTTACTTAAGAAAACTAATAAGAATGCACTGTTGGAAAAAAACTGTTACACAGGTTGCACAATGTTGTTTTACTGTTTGCTGTAACTTTATTTTAGAGAGATTAATGTTGCTAAACCAGATTACCAGTGAAGCCCTGGCAATTTTTTGTTGTGTACTTTTGGTGCATACGTTTAATCAAGTTACTTCTGTTACAAAGGTTTTGTTTTTCAATAGATGTGTTTGAATTAAATCTTGAAATATTAGATAGACGTGCTTTTGCTTTTTATTTTGGGTAAATTCATTGTCATTAATCAAGTAATATTAAAGGAACAATATCAAAATCTGCCAACTAAATCGTTACCAAACAACTTCTTCACCAAAATGTTTGTACAGGTGTGTAATAACATGCCTTAAAATGTTGAAGTTCAACTCTCATGGGAAACCCTGGAAAACACCTGCTCAAGTTA
>NW_007579725.1:125991-127278 GCF_000690725.1 Stegastes partitus
AACAAGAAGTCACTGTGATTTCCTAATTATTATCACACATGGACAGAATTTTCAATAATAAAACCATAAATAAACTCTAGATATGTCTTTCATACATGGCTATGTCTGACACTGTCCCAAGTTAATGATGCCTATTGAAGCTTTTTTCCCTCAAAAAAAACCCAGAGCATATTCTTGTGGGCACCAGGACAGGTCACCAGTCCATTGTGTGATATCACTGTCACAAGGTTGTCCATTGGCTGAAAATTCTTACAAAAATATTATGTTCCCACCTCCATGCTGGACCGTGGCGATGATGTTCTTGGGGTTGAATGCTTCTCATTTTTTTTTGCCAAACCAAAGCTGCGCCCCTGTGCTACACTTAGAGACAAACAAACAACCATTCACAAAAGAACCACTGTGCCAGAGAACCCGGAGAGAACCCACGCTGCATGGGGAGAACATGCAAACTCCACGCAGAAAGATTCGGGCCGCGAGCCGGGGATCTTCTAGCTGCGAGGCGACCACCGAGCCACCAAGCAGCCACCTCATCTTTATTTTTTTTTGGTGAGCTTTTGCAAAGGCTTGTGTGTCTGTCTTGGAGCAGTACAGTCCTCCTTGGTCACCATCCACGGAGGCCAACCTTGTGCTGTCCTTGGTAGAGTGCTTGAAAGAGAATGCTGTAGTGCAGGGGTATTCAATTAAAAGTCACTGAGGTCCAGTTATTAACATTTCCTCCAAGTAAAAGGTCCGAACCGAAGTCCAGTTTGTGTCTTATAGCCAGATTAGAGGGGAAAAAACAAAAAAAACCTCAGAATAAAATACATTTTAAAAAGTGCAAACAGAGCCGAATAACCCTTTTATCTCTTAAATGAAAGAGGTCCCAGCCTAAAGAAATGAAGGCCTCCACTTCCAAGTAAAAAGTCAACATCCTCAGAAAACAATAAATGAAAGGTTTTGTTTGCACGTTGCTGGGCTGTAAATGCGGTGATAAGTCGGGTAGATCTGTCATACAGGGCTTGCAGCTCAGGAGATAACTTTACTCAAAAGAGCTGGGCTTTGTTTCATAGTGGCGCCTCATGTTGCTGCTTTTAGTTCATGCCACGTTTTCAGAACATATGAAGCCACTAGCTGTGAACTGCCTGATGGAACAATGAACATACATTTCTCCGTCCACTCATCTTAAAGCAGTGGTTTTCCTCATCAAGCTTCCCTCTTTTGGAGCCAACCATGCTGTCATCACTGTCTCCTCCTCTCTGCTCTGCTGCATAGGCATTAGGCAAGTGCTAAGTGGCAGCGAGCTGTGGC
>NW_007579725.1:127308-128513 GCF_000690725.1 Stegastes partitus
TTTTGGTGAGCTTTTGCAAAGGCTTGTGTGTCTGTCTTGGAGCAGTATAGTCCTCCTTGGTCACCATCCACGGAGGCCAACCTTGTGCTGTACATGGTAGAGTGCTTGAAAGAGAGTGCTGTAGAGCAGGGGTATTCAATTAAAAGTCACTGAGGTCCAGTTATTAACATTTCCTCCAAGTAAAAGGTCTGAACCGAAGTCCAGTTTGTGTCTTATAGCCAGATTAGAGGGGGAAAAAAACAACAAAAAAACCCCCAGAATAAAATACATTTTAAAAAGTGCAAACAGAGCCGAATAACCCTTTTATCTCTTAATTGAAAGAGGTCCCAGCCTAAAGAAATGAAGGCCTCCACTTCCAAGTAAAAAAGTCAACATCCTCAGAAAACAATAAATGAAAGGTTTTGTTTGCACGTTGCTGGGCTGTAAATGTGGTGATAAGTCGGGTAGATCTGTCATACAGGGCTTGCAGCTCAGGAGATAACTTTGCTCAAAAGAGCTGTGCTTTGCTTCGTAGTGGCGCCTCATGTTGCTGCTTTTAGTTCATGCCACATTTTCAGAGCATATGAAGCCACTGGCTGTGAACTGCCTGATGGAACAATGAACACACATTTCTCCGTCCACTCATCTTAAAGCAGTGGTTTTCCTCATCAAGCTTCCCTCTTTTGGAGCCAACCATGCTGTCATCACTGTCTCCTCCTCTCTGCTCTGCTGCATAGGCATTAGGCAAGTGCTAAGTGGCAACGAGCTGTGGCGATGCGCTTGCTGTGCAGGGTAACCAAACGATTTGATTGGCTCGACTGAATGGAGCTACTGCCGTCTAAACTGGAGTAGCAGCGCCCGCTGTGTATAGCCGCGACTATCGGAAAAAATGCTCCATGAAAATATATTCTGGTGAATTTATCAGTGATTGGTCACGGGTGCAGACAGAACCACCGCTCGGTCTGGATCCGGACCGAGGTCCGCCACTTGTTGATGCCTGCTGTAGAGCATGGTAGAAATTACTGGGACCATTTGGAATGGTTTAAGCTGCATTTTCTGAAAAACTGGTGACAATTTGACAGGTTATGAATAATTTTGAACATGACACTTTTAGCAAAAATGTCAAAAGCAAACAAAAATCTCATCTCTAACACAATGTTGTCTTTTGTCACTTTTTTATGTAATCTCCAGTCAGAAGAAACATTAGTAATAAATAAAAAAAAATC